>NW_010409578.1:22159-23296 GCF_000710305.1 Buceros rhinoceros silvestris
CCATGGAAGGTGGAACATAATGTTTTCATTCTAAAAAATGAACTATGAGAAATGTGAGTCACTAAATCCTGAAACTCTTAAGCACTTAATTAGCTCATATACTAATTTAGACATTAGGGATTACAGGAGTCAAACATTATTTCTCATTTACCTTAGTATTAAGTGTCAGGTGTCTGGCAAAATAATTCCTGTCCAGGCTACTACCCGTAGTGAGGTTGTCATTCAGCCATTCATTTGGGCATACCTCTAATTTTAGGTAGGGAGTCATTGAAAACAACTCTTGCTTGAAGACAACAACATAATTCAAGACCTTGCCAGATCAGAACTCAAAAGGGGTTCATTTCAATCTACAGGGGCAGCCATTAGAGAGATTCCACTTAAAACCACTTACAAATAAGAATTTTAACATATTTACATCTCTTCTGTACTTGTACAGAAACAAGTGATCCTCAAGATTCTTCAGCATATTGGAGCACAGATCATTAGCTAACACACCCAAAGTAACGCTACAATTTAGTGGCAGAAACAGGGAGGGGGTGGGAGGGGAGAATCTGCTTTCTCAGTATATGTGAAATACACCATCTCCTTTTCTGTCATCCTTCCTCTCCATTTCTGTTCTCTCCTGTCACTCCGTCCCATCCTGTTCTGCAAAAACATTAAATGAAAAGTGTACAGAAAGGTCAAGGACAGAGTTCTGTTACTGATACAAGGGATTTACAGTTAACTACTGACAGATACAGTCAGCAGTCATCCAGCTACATCTCTTCCCTAAAAAAGAAAAAGATGAAGCATTCACCAGCAAATACATGCTATGACCTTAGTATATCCCATCAGTGACGAGTGATTAAAACACCAACATAATATACTACCCTTCAGTACTATTCTTTGTCTCACTAAATACTCGTCCCACATCTACCGAAGCATTCAGTATAATTTATATTTCCTGGGAAAAAAAATAATTTATTGCTCGCTGGTATGGCATATGGCACAGTCATTAGAAAAATACAATTTCTGGATATTTTAATTCTTTATTGGCTGTGTTTGCCTCTTTCTTTTTCTGCAGCTTTTCTCGCAGGCTTTCTACTCAAAGCATCACAACTGCTACATTTACAGTGTTGCTCTCTAGATGACTCCCCG
>NW_010409579.1:0-921 GCF_000710305.1 Buceros rhinoceros silvestris
CCTCCAGGGCCACCCATCCCTGTCCCCGAGGTGTCCCCCCACCCCGGGCTCTGAGGCCTGAGGCCCCGGGGATGGCCCCAGGAGGTGACCCCAAACAGGGACACCCCCCCCAGCTCTTCCGGGATGTCCCCACCGGTGTCACCACACCGGGGGGGCTCAGCCAGGTTAACCCCCCACCCCCGCCATGGGCCTTTCAAGGGCGTTGGGTCCCCGTCCCCCAGCCCGCGCCCTGCCGGGCTGCGGGTTAACCAGGCCGTGGGTTAACCGGGCTGCAGGTGAACCAAGCTGTGAGTTAACTATCCTGTGGGTTAACCAGGCCAGGGGTTAACTAGGCTGCAGGTGAACCAAGCTGTGATTCAAACGGGCTGCAGGTTAACCAGGGTGTGGGTTAACTGGGCTGTGGGTTAACTGGGCTGCAGGTGAACCAAGCTGCGAGTCAACCGGTCTGCAAGTTAACCGGCTGCAGGTGAACTGAGCTGTGGCTTAATCAGGCCGTGGGTTAACTAGGCTGCAGGTGAACTGAGCTGTGACTTAACCAGGCTGTGGGTTAATCAGGCTGTAGCTTAATCACACTGCAGGTTAACTGGGCTGCAGGTGAACTGAGCTGCAGGTTAAGCAGGCTGTGGGTTAACTGGGCTGTGGCTCAGTCACTCTGGATTAGCAGGGCCACGGATGAGCCACACTGGTATAGCTGGACTGTGGGTTATCCCAGGTGTGGGTTATCCCAGATGTGGGTTAACCTGGCTGTGGGTTACCTGGGGTGCAGGTTATCTCAGCCATGGGGTAACCGGCCTGTTGACTAACCCCACTGTGTATTGACTGGGCTGCGGGATCACCAGCCTGCGGGTTAACCAGGCCGCGGGTTAACCCTGATGTGGGTTAACCAGGCGGTGGGTTACCCATGGCACGGGTTAACCAGGC
>NW_010409580.1:0-26139 GCF_000710305.1 Buceros rhinoceros silvestris
CACCCTCTCACATTAACGCCCTCTCCTCGGCGCTACCGCCCCACGCCCAGCCCCAGCACCATCTCCGCCCTCCTGGAGCATCCTCGCTACGCGGCGGGGCGAGACGGCGGAGAGACGCGGAGATCAACCTGCGCCCATCGTCCTCCCCCGTGCGGGCACTGTCCCGGCGGCCGGGCTGTGCCCCCGGCACGCCACCCGGGGGTGGATTGAGAACGTGGGGGTAGGAAGTTGACGGGCTGCAAGGCGGCGAGACTCTTGGGCTTTTTTGCTGGTGCACATATGTCCCGGTAAATAACGTAGCGTGTGAGTATGCCTATATCATTTCTCTCGAAAAGGCTTACTCCTATTTTGGGATATCCATCAGAGCACAGAAAGCTGAAGTCCCCACTACTAATGCTCTCTTTGTTGCTGCTCAAAAAAAACCCCCAAAACACAAAAAACACAAACCCAGCAATCGGGATACAAAAGAGCTTGCTGAGCTCCCTTAAAGAACCACATATGTGTAAACAACACTTTCATTTTAAGAAAAGCTAAAACACAGCAAAATCTGGAAATGCGTATTTAGGATCAATAGCCAGCCTGGATTCTACCCCTTCATTGCTGCACAACCCACAACATACACTGAAACATGAAACCCCTAACACATTCCCCACATAACTTCACTATTGAAAACACGGGGCCAGATTGCTGCCCCCCAGCCTGGTGAAAAACCTCCCAGGGGAGAAGGGGATGGAGCTTTCTGAGGGGTTTCTTCAGTGGGCTCCTTCACATCTCGGTCAGACACCATCACTTTTGGAAAGGATGGCAGGTTTGGCCTGTCCAGGCCCAGATCACGGGTTATTTTCTGGACTGAGGACTCCTGAGGCAGAGCTGGGGTGTGTCCTGACCAGTTCTGCAATTCCTACCTCAAAATCTGAATCCCAAGAGCATCCCTCTGGGAAAGCCATCAGGGTTTCTGAGACCCACTAATGAATGGTTCTTTTCCATGTCTAAGACAGCAACATGGGGGCGATGAAGAAGAGGCAAATACTCATCCTTTTTTCCCAGAAAGAGAAGGTAAACGCTGCACATACCTGCCCCTAGAACTGTATCTGGAACCACAGATCTCACTTACATCTACCCATAATTTGCTTAACAAAAGTTTCTCTGCAATTTTAAGCAATAACAATTGGCAATGCCTCACAGAACATCTACAGAACCAAATTATTACTGAGAAACACCAGCAACCTACCATTTCTGACTTGCCACACCGAAACCCACAGTTTCTGTTGGATTACCATGGCTGTAAAATAAATAAACACAGGAACCGCACCATCCGTAGTCTCTCTGCTTGTATTTCATTGCAGATCAAAATCACATTCACACAAAAAAGGATATCAGTCACCCTGAGTATTTTGCTGTTTGTACTGGTTTTTTGATCATCATTTTAATCACTTTGCTCATAGGGTCGGAATCAGTTGTTCTGAATACTATAGAAAATGATTAAAAAACATTATTCTCCTCATTTATCTTTGAATTTAACTATTCATTTGCCCTCATTATTTGTTTATACCATCTCTTCTGTCCTGATGTCCCAATGTACCTTTTTTACTGCCTTATATATGGCCCAGAACCTCGGGTCTGCACACAGGCAGCAACATCTACATTCATAAATTAAACTTGGTAATGAACAAGCCTCAACGCTGGCACATGATCTGCTAAAGTGGTATTTCCTCTGTTAATCCGTTGGCGTAACTCTTGGAATGTTTTTGGCTGACCTGCAAGCAGACTCCTAAAACACACTTGGGCACACCACAAGGGTTGCAGGGGACAGATCCAAGAGATAGGTTGGGGTGGCCACCCTGCTTCCAGGGCAACAGCCTAGGGGTAAGGCTGTAAGTCCTTCTGGGATCCCTGGCACATTTTATTCACCAGAACAAATGCAGCAAAAGGGACTATATCAGCAATTTTGAGCCTTTAAACTTCTTTTAAATTAGGTGATTAAATAAAGGAAGGTTTAGGAATCCCATGGTAAGTGTACTTTTTAAAAATTCTGTCCTCTCTAGCCCGCCTTGGGCATTGGTTGAAATGTCAGTGCACTGGCAAAATGGTTTGAAGCAGTTATGTCCTTTCTCTGTCCATGCTGGAGCGAGAAACCATCTTTCCTTAGCAAAATGCCAACATGGATGGCAGCACAGGTGACTGGATTTATATCAAAAGTAATTTTCCAGTGCAGGAACCTGTAGTACAGACAAATGTACAAAACTCTTCTAAAGGTAACAACTGTCTGTGTATCAGACCTCCACGGAAATGGGTACACATGGGAAAATGCATGTAAACATTATCTAAACACTTACATGCAATTATTCCTACAATTAGTCCCATTAGTTTAGACGTAATCAAGAAATGAAAACCACAGTCCTTGTACTTTCCTAAATTGTGCTTCAAAAGAAAATATAATTATAACCTTGTTTGCTAGTGAGGTCTCAGCACCTACAACTCCAGGTTTCATACAGCCACTCCAGTCACAGCTTTACTGGGATGGTCAAAGAGGGAAATGCAGATTTAGTGAGATGGGGAGAGGTTGAGGAGCACAGGAACAGCAGTGCCCTCAGGAACATTGCCCATGGCTGCAGTATATCTGTACGACCCCACCAGACACACCAGGACTGCATCCAGCCATGGATAAAATAAATGTGTGATAGCTTGTCTCCAGGACAGTCCTGTATCTTCAACAGCTTCCAACATATTCCCTTTTGCTCTACCTGCTAAAGCAGCAAAAGTCATTTGAAATAGGAAAACACTTTCTTTCTCAATCACAAGTACCCAGACACACGCATGCACACAAGTAAACTTTGAGGAAGGATTTGGTGGGGGTAGCTGCTGCTGAGAGAGTTCTTTATCAGCACAGAAAGCCTGCTGCTCCTGGACATCAGAGACGAGAGGAAGAGCTATTTCAAGTACAAAATCAAGATTATTTCTGCCTGTAACTCTTGCCTCATCCTAAGAGGATCTGCAGTTTAAAGTGTGAACTGTACAGCTGTTTCCAAATCTTTTGATGAAAGAATCCCAAGATAAGAATTACTAGTCTGAAATCCTGAAGGTAACTGGAAGCCTCCTGATTCCATTGAAGTTAATGGGAAAAATCTGATGAAGTTTTCAACCTGCGTGTGTGGGAATGAAGCATGTGTTTTTTGTTTTTTCCCCCTCATTTTAATAATAATTTTGACATATTATTCATCTATAGGACCTCAAAGGAATATTCTTTCCCCAATCACACTAATGAAACCCTGTAACTACTTCAGAGCCAGGAGGGCTCAGCAACATCACTCTGAGAGTAGAATTTAGACTTGATTGTTTGCTATTAAAACCTGTTATCATCAGAAGTCTGGAAAGAATGAATGCCGTTGCACTTTGACAAAGAAATAATTATAGGCATAAAGTTAGCCCATATAACTCCCAGATTCATTGCAGAGAATCACCTCAAAAGATTTCTTCCCCTTTATCTTCAAGTCAGCAAGCAATTTTTCTGCCCCACAGTTGATCATTGCAGCATGTTAAGAGAGTTTGAGGAGATGTCCCTAGGATGGAGGAGTAAAAAAAGTCTGAAAGCTCACAGCTGTTTGCTGAATACTGAGCAAGTATTTGCATTCATCAGTTAAGGTATGAAACTTCAAAAAAACTGCAGAAGATACACAGAAAATATTTGTGAACTATATTGTTCACCAGCACAGAAACACTATAGGGTCTCTGTTTAATTACATATGACATTGAATGTGTCAACGATCAACTTTGAACACTAGAAAAATGAGAGTCTTAAAAAGGCAGTAAATGGGCAGTCTGGACTTTGGACCTGCCTCTTTCATCCACCAAATGGCCTTAAGCAAGTTCAATAACTACTTTTCACTTCACCTATGCTAGTGCTACCCAGCAGAATGCACAGTGCCCGACTGAAGTCCCTATACAACGCCTGTCACTAGCAAAGCTGCTGCATTAAGGCACCAGTCCTTAGGGCAGTGAAAAGAGAAGTCTGCACCTTCCAACAGGAGAGGTGGGTAAAAGCACCTCCCAGCATGTGCTGAGAAGCCTGACCTGGGAGGTGTGCTCTCAGGTCACCCCGTGCGGCCTGAACCTTGTAAAGAGAGAAGGAAAAGGAGCAGTGAGATTGTGCACGATCCTTTAAGAGTCGAACTGCCCAGTACTGTAAAAGCCAAATGCTCCTGAACGTGCCTGTTAAGCCTTTTGGGAACTTAACTGTTGGATTAATTTCTGACATTGACTTTGGACACCTCCAACAGCTGAACTGTTGTTTCTTCAGTAGTAATTTCTACTCAAATTCCAATAGTACAAAATCTATAGGTAGATAGGAGCATTGAAAGGTGACTTTTCCACACCCTCTTAACAGAATATTTTAACGATAAACAATTGTGAGGGAGAAAAGTGCCATTATCCCTGTTCTGCGGGTGAGGATGTTGATAACTAAACTCTTAATGTTCTGGGTCAAAATGGCTCACGTGCACTGGAAGGGTGTGTCAAAGCAGGGAACTGGATCTGCCCTCCTCTTTCTCTTTAGGACACTGTTGACAAAGCAAGGTGTTCTCCTAAACTAGAAGCCCAGATGTGTGTGAAACACCAGGCCTTCATCAAGAGGTTTCTGTTGGTCAGGAAAGCCAGTAGTAAGAGCAGGTCGTAGCTCAAACAGGAAGAGCAAAAGGAAAGCTGAGAGCTGTGTCCTGACCCCAGAAGCAGGTGGAGAAGAGGAATGCATGCAGATGTCTAGACTGCGGGAGTGCATGGGGATGTGTGTTTCTTTAAGTCTCTACCTGCAAACTGCGCTAGGAAAAGCAGAAGACTACACACTTGACTTATAGCTGTAGGAGGAAACAGACTGATACATTCGTTCTAGGGTTTTTGTTAATTTAACTTCTTTTTTCCTTTGTCAGTATTAAAGGAAAGTTACTTTTTTTATCATGGCAAGGAAGAAGGAGCAAGAAGAAGTGAGACCCAGGCTGAGAGAAAACAGATCTGCTGGTGTGTTAACCTCTCACACTTGTCAGACCTGTACCGCGTCCTCGCAGCCAGCTGGATCACTGCTCTGCTGCTTGGTGACAAGCTCACTTCAGACCACGCTGGCTGCCAAGCGCCTGCCCCTGCTGCCTGCACAGCCTTTCACACCACAGCCAGGACTGTGGGTGCGGGTACAGCTGCAGCCTAAGCAGAAGGCACTAGCAGTGTGGATAAATGTAAAGGAACATGAGAGCCTTGCCTTGGGTGTTTCTAGCTCAATTCCCTTTCCCAACCCAACCATGGCAAATCCCAGATGTCCCAGTTTCCAAATCTGTCTTTGCAGAGCCAATCCACAATGCACTCACCTGCTGCAGACACCTCCTCTCAGCACAGAGCTGCTCCTGGAGGGTATGCAGATACCAAAATCTTTCTGTCTATTTTAGCATCCATTAGCTCAAAGAAAAAAAAATCTAAGGGGATGATTTTTCACATTATAAAAACTCAGCAGCTACTGTCACTGAGCAGAGCCACTCAGTGTTGCCAGGTTCATACAAGATGACAGAGCCCAAACTGGTTCAGAAAGGGATCACCTCATCGCTGGTGACAGTTCCTCTAGTGTAGGTGTAAGTTCCTCTTGCCCTTGCAGTACTTGATCAACCAGAAAACACATAGTGGCAGTTCTTAGAGCTTCCTTTTCAGGTAGTATAATTACTTAAAACCAAAGATGGAAAAACAGTCACCTTGCCCAATACCAGTAAAATAAGGTATACCACAATCTGAGAAGCAGAACCTCAGAGTCTAACCTCAGCAGATCTCGGTGAAAGCTTTGATAACTGCTCAGATTAGTAGAAATGCTTCAGGGTATTACCACCCCTGTGGCTTTTGCACATCTCTTGCCGGTGTTACATCACACAGCATTTAGAAAACTGCTTTACATATACGTTTCAAAGGATTAGCTTGCACATCTACTGATAAGGGAGACTACAAAACCATGTTCAAAAACATATATGAAAAGCTCAGAGTGAAATATTACAAACTAAAGAAAAAAGAGTATGGGAATTTTTTTGGTAGGATTTTCAGAACTCTCATGTAAATCCGTCAATTTAAGCCTTTGAAATTAAATTTAAATATTGCCACCAGAATGTGGCTGGCCTTAGTCTAAGCCAGGTGAGCAGCTTGAGAAAGATGTGCAGAGAATTCTGAATACTTTATGCATTTTAACATGACACAGACTGAAAAAAGCTATTAGTAAATCAAAGAAAACAAGACAAAAATGGAAGAAACCATTTTAAAATGGTAGCTAAAATATAATTCTGATCGTGGGATATAGAATTTGTGCATGGGAATACAGGAATCTGTGTACTGCTTCAGAGTTACTAGTCTCTTACCAGATGCAGTACAAAAAAACCAGATTGGAAATATGTAAACAATAGGCACAAAAAGGAAATGAAAAATTAATATCTCAGTGTTCGTAAGGGGCTTAAGATGAGCATATAAGAATATGCTTCTGCTTCTTTCATGCTGTTTATTTGTTTGTTTCACTTACGATCACCTATGCACTTTGGAGTGCAGTCTTCGACACCCATGCCTGTTGTCTCCTTGTACAAACCATATTAAACAAAAAATGGCCAAGGAACACTTACTCTGTCAGTGTTCTTCACATGGCAAAGCTGCAATATTCACTTCAAGTATTTAATTGACCCCAAGGCCAGTCCATTTGAGGCCCAGTTTACCTTAACACAAATAATGCACTCCGAAAAAAAAAAAAGAATTCCTCATATAATGAAGTATTTAGTGCTCTAGCAAACATGATTCCTAGATTTACTTCACTTCCTCCACTAGCAACTTGTAACGTTAGTGTCTCATGTTTGCATTTGACAGTAGAAATAATATGGACAGTAGAAATTATAAATCTTTAAAAGTATCAGCATAATATAGAAGCAAATGTTATGAGCACTGAGAAAGTATGCTTTCGAATTTTATAATTTTTCCAGCTCTTGATCTGTTTAGCCTTGTTTTTCCCGAGTCCTATTTTCCTAAAGCTAAGCTTTCACAAATCATGTATTAATGAGTCAAAACTAAAATACATGCAATTGCTTATTCCACAAGTAGGCTTAAACCATCTGAATGGCTTATATTTTATTTTACTTATAATTAGGATTTAGTTTACTTGTCTTGTCTGGAAGACCACTTTGACCAGTTATTCTAAAACCACATTTAGGGCATTGTTCGTTCTGTCAGCCTCTTGTTCACCATCCCCGCTGAAAGCAGAGAGTACCTGCTCCCGTTTGCTATCTTTCCCTTGTTGGTGAATGGGATTTGCTGTTATGTCGCACAGGGCCTCCCTGCCCGCCCTCAGTGAGGCTGGAAACTGTGACTTCTACTGAGAGACAGTGGCTTTTTACAGTATTTTGGGTAACACCTCTGAGCGGACAGCACACACCTAGTACTTGAGGGAGTGCAGTTTAGCTGATCATCTCCTGGGAGAATATTCACAGAAAGATGTTGATATCTCTTGTTTCTGGAAATGTTGAGAGTGCTGAATTAGCAGTTTTCTACCTCATGGTTTAATAGTTTTCATCCTAATGAGGCCAAAATTTTTTTTTTTTTACATTTTGATTTTGACCAAGAATTTCTATTCATCTTTTTGTGAGAGACTCAGACCTGAGGGATCAAAGATGGCACCAGTAAAGCGTATTTGGACAAGTTAAATCTCCATTGTTCCTAAGCTGCCTATCATCACGAATTCATGAACATTAATTCCGGTGTACTAACGCAACTTTCTAATGACTACCTACTCCCACTCTGAGGATTGACATGTACAGCCTGATAGTCTTGTTATGGGGTGTTTTGTCAAAGTGCTAATGCAGCTTCTACCTGCTGTATTACTTCATCACCATTTTATTAACCTATATGGGTTTTCAAGAAAGAAGCCTGAGTTTTAGAAATGCTGAGTAGCCAGATGTTTCAGTGACATCAACAGGAGATGAAAGTTATCAAGATCAGGTGCACTTTTAGAAAGGATGAATGTGCTTTTCTCTTCTCACCTGTTACTGTTGTCCTGTTCAGCCCACTCAAATTGTTTTATGGTGTTGCCTCCCATTACCGTCAAGCTATATTATAGCTACATCAGGTTCTGCTTGTATCACAACAGAATCAGATCAATAACATATAATATTTATTATAAAATTCTGCTATTAACTTCTAAGGGGCTCAGCTGAGTAAGATAAGCTGGATTTGGCCCTTGCTTGTGTTTTTAAATGGATCAACGGACAGAAAAATGTTTTATATTTATTTGATATATTTCTATCAGGGTTTTCTCTTTTTAATAGAAACAGGGAATACATAAGCTGAGGATTGGGAGAACTTAGCATTTCAGCTTAAATAAGAAAATTTAGACGGCAAGTGCGTTATCTGGTCTGTGCAGAGGCATGGCTTCACATTTATTACAGCTCATTTTAAAGCTAGAAAATTTGCCAAAATTAGTAATGAGTCAAACTGTAATAAAAGCTGAAGTCCCTGCTAGATCATACATATTAATATACCATGAGCATAAAATGTCAATTTAAATTCACTAATGCCAGTCTGCATCCCATGAGACTCTAAAGCAGCATTAAGAGCTTCTGTCAAAGGCTCTGGTGTTAAAATAAAAAAGCATGGTGGAAGGGAAGAGGAGAGACACAGAAAATACCTTTTTCTGTAGTAATCAGACTTTAAAGTTTCCAAGTTTTCTTGATCTCTGCAACATCTGATTTTAACTGGCTGTGTGTTTGAGCAAGTGGTCATTCACCATTGACCAGGACAAGGTCCAAAAGTGGCAATCTTCTCTGAGGCAAAAGTTAGATGATGATGGTCTTTTGGCAGCCTGTATATTAAGAGCTATTCCATTCCCAAGTTCTCTGTGGAGGACATCAGTGAGATTACTAAAACGTCATCAGATCTGATTTTGTACTATTTGGGAACTTTGAATTTCCGTACATCGCTTCAGGCTGGTTTTGCAAACATGACATCCCGCGATTCCTTTACAAATACTACCAACCTTCTGAAACACCCACTGCCTTCAAGCAGCATGATTCAGACAAGGAGGAGCTTTTTCGGTTTTTTTTGATTACTTCCCATTTTAGCCTCCTGTTAGCAATGAAGTGACTGCTTCCTTCCCTTTCCACACAAATAAACCTCTCCTAAAGAAGTCCAGGTTTTAGTGATTAATAGCATTTTGAAATGTCTGGCTAAGCCTGTAGCAGGAACTGTCAGAGCATCAAGGCCAGGGAGAGCAGATCTCAGGCCTGACTGTCATTATTCCTGATTCTTCCACTGGTGTGCTTTGAGATCTTTAGTAAGTTAATTAACTTCTGTGACTCAGTGTAAGCACGGGTGTAATGCACGTAGTAATGCTTAACAGAGTCCTGCAGATGTAAGGCATGATAAAAGGGTAGAGGACTATTATTGTTGCTAATGATCATTAGTTTGAAATCATAGTCAGGCAAAACCAGAAATAACAAGGCTATTACAATTAGTTGAAAGGTAGGGTTGTGATATTTAATTATCATTAAAAGGGTACGTGATGAAAAAATATATTGCATATTTTCAACAGCATTACTTAGAGACAGAGGAGAAACAACTTTGTGGGGTATCTGCAGTAAGGACTGGGAGTAACGGGTCTGAAAAATTATGATTGCTAACTTCTGATTTTTTCTCCTGCCATATAACTTATTTCTCCTACTGTGCTGGGCACTGCAGCTATTGGAGTAAGTCTATTTTTATATGTGTGATAGGCTTATGCACTGAAAGATAACAAGCTGCAAATCTGTCAGTTTATCTCTACTTTTGTTGTTGCTGTTATTGTTCTTACTATGCTTAATGCTAATTACACGTATTATCTGGAGGACCTTAGGTTTGGGCCAGAGCACTTTCATCCTGTGTGCTGCGCAAGTACATTAAAATATATTCATGGACTCAAAGAGATAGCAAAAATAAGCTGACAATTCCACATGGCACAATTGATTTTAACTATCTTCCCATTTTTTATAACATTGCCCTTGGGATATAATTAGATAAAGGAAAAAAAGAAAATCTTCCATTGGCTAAGATATTAGTGATCAGAATGAAATATTGGCAGTCTTGAAGAAGACATTCCTTTCCAGCTATCAAGAACTTTCCTTTACTGACTTGTATCTTTCAGCCTATCAAAGAAAAAGTTTAATTTGTAGCTGAAATCCTGATCCCCTGATGAATCATGTTTTCTTTTGAATGCAAAGGGCGTCTGTCTGGCAAAGTTGGCAGCCTTGTCTCCATAAATATTGTTCTATTGATAAAAAAAGAAATTGGATATAGGGACTATCCAAAATAAATATTTTGCAGGGATTCTGAATGTCTGAATACAATAGAGCAAAGGAATGTTATTACATTTTAAATAATTCAGACATAAGCTGAAGTGAGTATTAGTTTTGGTTGAAAAACTGTCAAATGTAGTTTGCACCTTTCATTTCATTTGGGAAATCAAAACGGACACCTATTTAAGGGTTGTTGTGTTCCCTCTTATCATCTGTAGGGATTTGCCATTGATTTTATTGGGAGAAAATCTGGGCTTCTTAGTTTCTAGGTGATTTAAAACAGGATTTCAACAAGATATTCAATAACACCAGCCTGACGTGCTCCTGCTCTTTGGGTGGAGGTGGATGGAAAAAGAGCCCTTTGTACACTCCTCATCAGGAACATTCTCAGGCTCAGGGTGGCTCAGCTGCCTCTGCATGACGATGGGGCAGACATGCAAGTGGAAAATCAGCAGTACATTGCAAGCAGCAGGCAGGCCAGACAGCCCTCAGGATCAAGGGAAACTTGTATATCCCCCCTTCCTATCAGTGAAGCACAGAGGCATGATTTCTCCCTGAAACCTCATCCCTCTGGGGGCTTTCTTGGCATGGATCATCTCCCCACTCCCCCCTGACAAGGCTGTGCCCCGAAAGATGAAAGTCATGATATAGTATGCTGGCATATCTCCTCCTTTTTGCCCCTTTTCCTCCTACAAAATCTACTTAGATAACGCAGAAAATATGTGCAGATGGAGGAGGTGTATGTGGAGTATTGTGATGTGAGAAGTCCTCAGAAGGGCTTATGAGAGGGGTCTCAGCACTGTGAAGTCATGGCAGAAGATGGTCTGACACAGAGGGATGAGTCAGCTCGTGCTGAAGTCAACAGGACTGTACTTCTGTGTATGCAGTGTCATCCTGCTGCTGCTCTTTCCCAACGGGAGCAACCGAGGAATTTTTCTCATCAGAGACTTTTCTTCTCATCAATGGATTACATTATATTGCTACTGCAATATATAGTCTATGAATAACAGAGAACACATATTTTTATTGGCTCATCTATTTAAGAAAAGAGAACTCCTGTCATCAGTGCTGAACTGTGCACTAAAATTCGAGGATAAGTTATGCCCTACTTTTTCTTTGTCCTGTAACTCACAGCACTGCTATGGCTGCTGAGCAAGGGAATGCTTGTATAGTGTATGTGACAGATACACCAAGACTGGCTCTTTATCTGCTTCTCTCTTCCTATGAATCACTCTCCTTTCTGTACTGTATACCTCCTGAAAAGTTTTCAGGAGGTTTCTGGTTTCAAATTGGTTTTGGTTTTTTTTTTATGTTTGTTTACAATAAATTAATAATAAAACAATACTTCTAAAACAAAAATAATGGCATTATTTACTTGGACGTAAATTAATCTGTACTGGAACCTCAAGCTGAAATTCCCTTTTGCTTACATTCTAGATCACAGAGAAGCTTTGTGACTATCAGTTTTCCTTGCTTTAGGCACATTTCAGCACTTTCGCCCTCTCAGTATTTTGAAAAGGGTCTACACCTTTTAAAATGGGGTCACACCAGTTACATCCTCTAAAACTTTTGTTGATCAAAAGCCTTCTTGGCACCAACTGTGTCTTAAACATGTGTATTAGTTGCTAAAAAAAAAATCAGAATATTGAAAGGTGGAGATGGCAATCTCCTCTGAGTTGACCCAGAAGTTTTCTCTTCAAGTTCAAAGAACATTTAGCAAAACCCAGGGAACACCAAGGAACCATCCACCCATGGGCCATTCCCCCATAATTCTGAACGTACAGGTGCTGCTTTCAGAGCATGCTGAAATACCCGTTTGAAGCCTTGCATGGCAGTGCAGGGCTCAGCGTGAGGGCTGAAGCTGGAGAGGATCTACCCAGGAGCTTAGCCCTGGGCAGCAGTGGCTGTGCCACGCACTTTGGCAGTGCTTTGGCACAACCTGGTGCCTGTGACCCCAGCCACAGCCTGCTGCCTCTCTGCCTCGCCAGCAAAGCTAATGCTGGCTTCCTGGCCGTGCTCCTTGCACAAACAAACGGCACACCTGAGGAAGAATAAAGAACCACTTGTGAAAGGAGTTAAGCAAAAACCCGAGACAAAGAAAATAAATAGCGGTTCATGAAAATGTCACTCGGCCAAAACTAAAAGCACAGAATTCCTCAGGCAACCTAAAAGAAACACAGTCGTTACTGTTACAGTGCCATCTGCGAGACTGCAGGTCTTGAAATCTGTCAGAAGAAGGCTGTGTGCCTAATCAAAACACAGCTCCTTCTCTTGGCTCAGTGATTTCATACCATTGCTTTTGGGTACAAAACATTCTCCAAAGTACTGCAGCGCTGCAAGTTACAAGAACTCCTTTCTGATGTATCTGTCAGAGATCTGATTTCTGAGCCCAAGGTGAAGTTACTGGGGAATTTTGCTTAAAGTCAGACAGTGCAATATGGATTTCTGTACAACCATTTTTGCCTCATTCATACTCCTCTTCTCTTTTTGGCCTCATTCTTACTGGTAGAATTGCTGAAGCTGGGATTTGAGGGGAGGCTTTTGGCAAACATCAGAAAAAGTACTCATTGAACCAGGAAAAACTTTTACTTCATTTAGGTCTACAACATTAAATTTAAAGCTATAATAAGCGATTTTTTATCTGTGACTGCAATGTTTTTTCACTGGCAAGAGTTTCGCACCTATACAAAGAGTTACACCCTGGGACAAAGTTTTAAGGCTACACTTAATATTATGCCACGAAGCCACAACAGACTGTACCTTAGTGTGTTGGAAATGCACCAAATGACCTATATTAAATGTTTTCAGTCCTGTCTTAGAAGCACAGAACCCAATCCAGCCACCTGAACATAGACCCCTAGTGCCACTTACATGTCTTACTATGTCCTACCTGGTCCCCCGCCTGTCTCTCATGCTCGGAAACACAGGTTCCCAGGGGCTTGCAGCCAAACCTGGCAGCCCCTTGCAAATGTCCTGAACATATTTTGCCTCTTGGCAGATGTAATCAATCCACCGATGACTGCATGTCTAATTTATTTCAAACCTCTCAAAATAAAAAGGCGAGCTTCTTGCCTTCATTTGTTTTTTATCCCTTCTGAGCAGAGATACAGTGCTTAGGAGTATGCCCTGAAAGAAGCTCCCACAGCCATCATGAATGCCGCTGTATCTACTGGAAAAGCTTTATTTAGTTTCACTGAACTTTAAACAGAACTCACCAGGTCACTATTTCTCTCAAAATGGCAACTAGAGGCCCCAGCTGGGACTGACTGACAAATAGTGAATACGAGACAAGAACTTCCCAAAGAGTTTTGAAGCAAAAACTATCAAATAGATGTGATAGATAATGGGCTAATAAACTGCATTTTAAAAAATATTACACTAATTTTACAGATTTAGTTTCTACAAAATCTTATGTGGTGAAATCCAGAAAGAAGCCTGCTGCCCCAGGTCCCAGGTCAGCGCTTTAACTACAAAGACGTTCTTCTTCACCTATCGGTTGTGAGATAGATAGGTGACAGAGATTAGGTTAAAGATCATTGTTAAGAGCACAGGAGTTAGAAAATGCGTGACCTAATGCCCACACAACTTTTCAGGAACAAGGTAGTGCATGTGCCCTAGAATGCCATCTTTCATCACGTGCTCACATCCTTTTTTCCTTCCCAAAGGTCCTTTCTTAATGCAAAAAGCTGACTGTACTCAACGAATGATTAACAACACACAATTTGATTTTCCCTCCGTTGCTCAGTGCATAGCCCCAGCTGTCTTTCTGCTCCGCTGATGAAACTATGCTGCAAAAGTAGGATTATTCACAGCCTCAAGAGCTCTTTACAATGCCTTTCACTGCAGTGTGTACGCGTTTCACCATCATTTGTGACCTAGTTTCACAAAGATCCTCTGAGACACAGACTTTTCCCATGTTTCAGATTTGGAAATGCAGTGCATGATGACTAATAACAAGTCAAACAGCATATGCACTGTTAGGGCTGCAAGGTCCTTGGGTGAGCTCCAGGAGTTTGGGCAGGGAGAGGTCTCATCTCTGGAGACTTCAACTGGTGAACCCCAACACCAGCTTTCTACTGAGAGTTTTGGAACTACAGTATTTCAAAGGAATGTCACTTGGCCAAAGGTGAATTTTTGTAGTGACAATAAAAGATAAGCTCCTGTACAAGGTTTATCCTTTGATGAAACTTCATATCTCAGCTCCAAATGTTAGAAAACATTACAATATTGAAAATAAAAGGTACTGTGCAGTTTTTAGACCAGTAGAAATATATTCTTTATTCCATACATCATGCTCAAATCTGGCAGCATGACTTTAGCTGAAATATTAGGGGCGGGGCGGGGGGTTGAGGAAGTGGGAAGAAGTTAGATAGAAAATTTCATCCTACATGGAGAAAGTTTGGAAGAGCTGTGAGAAGCTGTAAACAGGGTATTCCAACAGGAAGTGTGCAACCTCAGGAACATGCTACTGGCCTGACTGCAGATTTAGAGAGCATCCAAAACAGATGTGTTAACATTAGAAGGAGTATACTGTAAGGCTGAAAAGAAAAGAAAACACAATAAAACCACCTAAGAAAATAATACCTGTCAAGAAATAAAGCATGCTTTACGGATAGTAATCCCAGAGAAGCCCAGCTGTAGTGCGTACTTCTCTGATTATTCCTACTCCAGACTTATGGCACAATGGAAACATCCTTTACTTGTTTTCCACTGCCAGCTTGTATGGAAAAACAAGCTTGCTGGTTATATAAAACAGGGGTTATCAGCAATATTGCTAATTAATGGTGTCCTTGCCAGCTAAGAAGTTGAACTCTGACAAATATGACCTAATGTTACACAAATATGCTTCATCAATCACAGTTAAAAAAAACCATAACAGCCAGTGTTTTCTTTGGACTAGTGATAGAATCTATTGGCAGTTAGTGTAATTAAAGGCTAGTAAGCAGATTAAAATGTTTGGGGGTTTATAGCCTTCTTGTCTACAGAAAAGGGATGAGAGTGTTTTTAAAATGCCACAGCTTTGAACTGGCGGTTGTTTAAAAGGGGAAGAGTTTAGTGGGAGCCCAAGGATCTACAGGCAAATCCAGGTTCACCTTGGGGAAATCGCTGGTCTCTGGGTGCAGTTAGGCTTTTGGAGGTCCTCTGATGGATGCTTGCTGTTGGTGGCACTGATCTTGCTCGCAGCAGCCAGTGGTACTTCACTGCAGTCCTGGCAACCCCCTGGGTATCTCCCTGATTATGTGACATGCAGAGCTATTATTTCTTGTTCCACTGTGTCCCATGAACTTTGAAGCTGTTGTGGAGTATCACTAACATAGAGAAGCTTGAAGGGCTGTTCAGGAGATGGATTTGTTTGGTCTCCTTCCTTCAAATGGACAGAGGGAAATAGAGTTCATTTGTTAAATTTATTAAGTGCAGGATTTTTTGAATGATGGCTTGTAACAGATGGGATTAGAAGACTGCAAAGATGAATAAGGGGCTTCAACAGCAACCCAAAAAGAGACATTCAGCAGATTATGTTTTTAGGCTTATATGTAAAAATAAAGAAGAAAAAAAATTCTTACATGGCAGAATTCGCGTTACTGATTTAATGAAGCTGAATCAATGTTTTTACAATTCTGTTACCAAAAAAAAGAAAAAAAAGTCTAATGGTGAGGGTGAACCAAACATTCTTAAATATTTGCTCTGAATTCCAATTGCCCACATGCCATGCAAGAGAATGTATTGGCCATTATTTAATGCTATCAGAACAACGTTACTCATCTATTTTAGTACAGACTCAGTAAATCAAGAATACATTTCACAGTAATATTTATTTAAGCAACAAAACATTACTCATTGACATAGAGAACTAAAGTTCCATTTATACTCAGCAATTCATCATTAGACTCACTGGATTCACATACCATCCCAGCAAGATAAGGAATGCTATGAAAAAACCTGAAATTGTTACTTACAAAAAGAAAACCCAAAATCTGAATATTGAATAGATTGCACTGCACTGTGATGGAGGTTTTCTTTTAATATTGGCAAAAGAGAACACCACTGTAAAGGCAGAAAATGCTACATGAAAAGAACATGGCTGGAAGTACTAGCAGTGATAACTGGCTCTGAACCTTTCATGAACTTGTTGATTTCAGTGGCCTTTGGATGAGGCCCAGAAAAAAGCCACATTTTTATATGGCAGGCAGATTTGATAAAGGCACAATCTGAATCAGAAACAAAGAAGTTGTGGGGAGCTATGAAGAGTAGACCATGAAGCAGAAATAAATAGTATTTGTACAGTCAAAGGAAGGAACGAGTACAGTAATTGCCTTCACTCACATTAAATCCAGCTGACTGATTTCCATTTAAGGAAGTTTGAGCTATAAAAAAGAATAGGAATCAGAACTGCAAAAAAAAAATCTTCAGGATCTGGGTTGTACATCTAAGATGAGCCCCTCAGGCAACAATCCATATATTATGCTTGGCATAAGCCCATGGTTTGTGTTTCAGTTGGTTTTCACTAATCACAAATCCTCAAGGGTTTGTAAGTTCTCCTTCCTTTCCTGGGATCACCTGGCCAGCTCCTCATTATGCTTCCTGCACAACTAAGGCCCATGAAACGCCACATACGAGCACTTTGGCTCTTCATGTCTCCTCATGAACGTGGGTAAGAGTGGCTGTTTCCAACAGTGTAGGACTGCAGCTCTGGTGAAAGAGGTTTCCCTTATTCCCAATGAAATAGTGACAGGCTCCTGCTAAGGTGGCTATGTATGAGAAAAAAAGCACATAAATGCGTAGTGTGGGTTTATAATGGGTGTGCAAAGCTGCAATACCAAATCTCTTCATACCCTATAGGTACTAGAGCTCTTCAGGTGCCTTAGATTTTTAGTTATTCGTGGAAAATTTTGAATAAAATGCGATTATCCAAGTGAGTGGTTTGATCAGCAGAAGACAGAGTGAAGCCTGCTTTTTGTTCCAGTCAGGATGTGATTTCCCTGAATGTGTTTTCAGCTTCAGTAGAAGGAGAGATCCTGTCTGCATTCTAGAACAGCCAGTGGAAAGGGGTTTGGGCACACGTTAAGGATCTGAACCATAAAGGTGCAAGCTGGGAGGAGAAATTTGAATGAGTGCCTGGTTTTCCCCATGCACCACAGAGATAATCCAGACACGGACGGGATTTTGGATTCTGCATCAAGATCTAGCCACCAAATTTTAAGACGATTAAGCCTCTTTGAGGATCTGGCCATTTATAAATGGTGAAGAACAAATAACATCCTGTGTTTGCACATGGATGCCAAGCAAAGGCCTTATTAATGATAATACACAGATGCTCAAGAACATCTCATGTTATGGGATCAAGATTTCTTGGGAAAAAACTGCCTATGGGGAAGGTTTTCTGAAGAAGAACATGAAAAAATACAAAAGTGCCTTTATAACAAATATTAATGGCTAAAATAGAACATTATTAATATGTAAAAATGAAATTTTGTCTTCTTCAGGTTTCTACAATGATGTCTTCTTCTTTTACCTCCCCCTCTAACAGTAGTACATCACTTGTGATGCACAAGCAAGCTGCTTTCACAGGGTGTAAGGGAACAGTGGCTATGGGTTCACAGTCAAGCTAGATTGGCCAAATTGCCGTAATATTTTGTGTATTATACATTAACCTGCTTTAACTGAGAGGCAAACCACATGACACTAAACTAGTCTAATCAAGGTTTAGGCACCCAGAAATAACCATGAACTGAAACATGGCAAGTGACTTCCAGATTTTACAGAGGTACCTATGACAAAAATTTTGTTTGCAAACAAAACACATTTGCCCAAACCTCTAGAAACCAAACATTTTCATAATTATCGAATGTTATTCAAAGCTTGTTGGTATTATAACACTTGTAGCTGGGAAGAAAACACATGCTGGGCCTTATTCCACACCTAGTAGATTATCTCTGCCCAGGAACACCATAAATTATGTTTTAGATAAATTTACAGTTTAAGATAAGCTGGTTCAAAAAATAAAAATTTAATTGCCAAAGACAAAACTTTAAGAACACTGAATCAAAGGATTGCTTTGGCCAGTCACTGATATGTAGTCTCATCTTTCATATTTAGGTATCTATGTTTTCAATGAGTGGTCAGCTCAACGCCTGTCCACAACTGTTGTTCTAGCCCGTCATAATAACTGCCTTGGGAACCCTCACAGCAGTCTCTGCCTTGGCAGTAGACTAAAAGAAATATCTGAGAGATCGCAGAGGAAGTGCTGCACCTTTGTCAGTATGGTTCGTGTATGGAAGGTGGAAAAAAAAATCTTAGTGGTTTTCTCTCATTCAGTATGTCATTATTTGGGTGAGTTTAGATGCAGATACATTACGATGTAGAGCTAGCAATACACTTTATCTTTCATAATGCTTATTAGTCCTGAATTAAATCCATCCTGTTTTCTGTGTTGGTCAGTCATGTGTCCGACTGGCCAGATGGGTCTGGTTTTCTTGAGAACAGGGTTTATTTTATTTGGGAAAGACAAATGAGGCTGTGAAAACCTTTGAGGACAAAGCTTTGCTCTGCGGATTAAAATCATTGATGGAAAGATTTTTATTTGTTAGCTAAAGATATATGGTAAATGTCCTGTTTTGTTATTCCAGACGCTTGCATGCACAACATTTAATTTAGTATTTTTTATTGGAGACATAAAGGACGGATTTACAACAGCATAATTATTTGGAATGAGGGTTCAAACTTTTATAAGATCATTACTGCTGTTAAACCAGAAATCATTTGACAAGGACATAATTTTGGAACTACTTAAATAAATGCTGAGTAAGCAATAAAATGACCTTCTATTGCATTTAGCCATTGCACGAAAGCATCACACATTGAGATGACAACTTTTCACTCTGCTACTGTGTTGTGTAACGGTTTCCCCTTACAGACTGGGGACTAAGAGGGGGATGACAGACTGCTTTATATCCTTCACTTCAGGAAAACAGAAAGCAGTTGGTAGTGTATTCAAAGAGAGAGAGAGAAAAGAGGGAGAGAGAGAAATCTGTTTGAAACCCACCAATGCTACTATGACGTATCAAGTTCTACTTCATATGATTCACACTAACTACTCTCCCCATGCTGGCCACATGACAAAGCACATTATAATTATGTGGCTAAGATTGAAACGCTCTTAAAGCCTACGTAAGTAGCCTAATGGACTCCACTAAAACCCACCAAGGGCACTAGACCTCGCAACTAAAGACCATAGATAGATATGACAAATGGCAAGGCTGTAGTCCAGTGAAAATATGGTGCTACTTGCACATTGATTCTCCCTAGAATGATTGCTCTTCTAAATGCTTGAGGAGAGTGACATCAGTTAGTGGTCACCCATGGCAGTTTTATTCCCTCAGCCATTTCCTATTGCTTCAACAGTAAGTTTTCTTTCCTTATATAAAACTCCAATTGAAATGAATAGACAGGGGAAAGCTTCTCTAAAACTAGAGCTCTCCCTCCCTGAGCAAACAAGAAAATTCCTTGAAGGACAGATTCATAGCAGGATAATTGGTCTCTGTATACAAAATAATTTGGCCGAATGAGGACAAAAAGAGAGCACAAACTGCTGGTTTCACTGGCTGGACTAAATCAACCTTCCTGATTATTTTGTCAGTGATTTTGCTCCCTATTCCATGCTATATATAAAATACAGCTGTACAAGGTGTTTATAAAAACATCTTCTCCATAAACAAAAATTAGTTTCCAATAGTCAGTTCTCAATGCATTGCAAGACCACCTAGAGAGTCCTCAAAAGGAAAAGTTAAAAAAAAAAAAGAAAAAACACAACAGGAAATATTTTCAATGTCGTAAAAATTAAACACAGAATAGCAGCACAGATCCAGAAAATTATACCTACAAATTTCTGCTATGCTTTGCTCAGTCTTTTTCTATTCCTCTTCTATTTTCTTGTCCTTACTTCTTAGTTTTAATTAGTTTATTTACTTCTTCCTATAATTGCTTTTCCTTTCCCTATACCAATCCCTGACTGTCCTTGTTCCCAGTCTTCAATACGCCCAGTTCTTCCTCTTCATGGCTCTCTATCCCTCCCCTTTTTCCTCTGTGGCTCCTCCATTTTATGTCGTGTTTTCCATTCCTCCTTTGCTAGTGAGGAGCTGTGAGCCAAGGTCTCCTCCCTGCCACAGAAGAAAGTAGAAACTGGAACGCATACAAAAGCAAAGACTCTTGTGGGAAAGGGGGGTAAGCAGGAGAAGTCCCACCCAACCATTACCTTGTGCTGCTCCCATTCAAGAGTTTGCTGCTTACAAATTCTTACTTCATTTATTTCCCACTTGCCACTAGTATGTGAGGAAAAGGGAGTAAGAGATACCCCATGGAGCTCCCAGACCGCAAGCACAGCAAGAAAAAGAAACATTCCCTCCTAGCAGAAGAAGAACAGATGTTCATGCTTCCCCTTGAACCTTTAGAAAGATGAGACAGTCAAGTCCATATGAAAAAATTATTTGTCATTTTTCTGTCTATTTTCAAATCACTCTCTTTACTCTAATTCTTTGGATTAAATCACCACCTGGCACAGGCACCCACTGGGAACCACCATCACAAGTCCCAGATTTCCCACTGAAGAACTCAGGAAAGTTGCAATATCAATCTTAATTTGATTTTAATTTCTTTCATTTTTCCCCTTGCAATGATTTGAAAAAGAGCTCTTAGAGAGCTTAGGTGTTTCTAGCAGCTTAGTTAAAATGCCAGGCCTGTCACATCTATTGTTCTTCCCGCTAGCCTGCAGCTGTTTGGTCTACCTTGAGAGACCTAGCAGGTATCCTAATCAACCTATGAATTTATTTTTAGCAGTGGATTGGGACTATGTATTCAACATGTGAGATTAATAAGGAAGAGTGCCAGTATAAAACTGGGCTGTTCTGTTGCCCTCAAATCGCTGAGAATATATTACCCCAATAGAGTTTACACGGATTCACGACTATTGATTAATTCTGGGTAATATTTTCTCCCTTGCTTTTGATTTTGGGAAGTGTTTGTATTTTTGGTTCGTGCTTCTTAAGTGAGGTTTCTAGGGGTTAAAGCCACTGGCAATTTACCAGGATGTTGTCAGAGGCTGAAGAATAAACCTTGCCTTCAAAACAATGCATCTTCTGGCTGTCTTTTATTGTAACCAACAGTGCAATGCTTTTCCTTGTTTTTTCTGAACTCATCAGTACAGAGCTGTTGAAAATAGCTTGACGCTTCTCCTTTGCCTCCTGACATTAATCATAGTTAATTAAGTGACAATAAAGTTCAGGTTAATGCAAACAGGCATTAATTCTTGTCAACTCCCCATTCTCAGGAGTATTCAAGTTGGACAAGCAGAGAGAAACAACACTGAAAATACATCCTGGAAAAACCATTCAATTAACGTCAGCACTGGAGGTCCTGTCAGCAATCTGTTATAATGTGTGCCCCATTTTTTCCCAATAACTGCATGTGGGCAAATCCCAGAGTCTGCTCAGATGTAGGACTGAGGTCTACTTATACAAGCACTGGGATAAAAGCTTTTGTATCCTTGCTGCTGATTGTATGCCAGGCAGTGTCAGGCAGCAAATGTGTCAGGTTCATTTGTCTAGAGACTCTTATCAGAAACGCTGAAGTTTTTCCTCACACTGCTCAAATGTGGGAAACTAAATCAAATTGGAAGCTTAAGAGCAAGTAATATTTCCTGGGTGACAAAAAATTGATTGAGAAATAAATGTTTAAGTAAACAGTTCCTTTTCTTATCTCTTTTCTCTTTTCTTTCCTTGTCTTTTCTCCTTTCCTTTCCCTTTCCTTTCCCTTTCCTTTCCCTTTCCTTTCCTTTGGGAGTTGGGGAAGAATAATGATTTAAAAACAGCTTAGAAAATCTGAATAACTATCACTAGATAGTAAAATATCACTGCTGTTCCAAGATGTGTTAGGAATAGTCCTGAAATGCCTCTTTCAGCTGAGAGAGCTGGTGGCTAGCTGCTACCTGTTTATACATCGCTCACAGCTCACTGCCTAGAATTAGAGGATTAGCAAGTAGATCTCTTTCTCAAAGGATATTAAATATATGAGGTCTGTTACCTCTTTCAGCTGAAGCATTCACAGCTCTCTTTCTAGATACAAGACCCACACAGTAGCTCCATCTTTAAATACGCTCTCCTTAACTTCAGTTCAGCCCAGCCATTTGCCCCCCGTATCCAATGCTCTGCTGCTACTGCACCACCAACTATCCAGCCCTGCAGCACTACTGCCACTGCCACTACTCCTCTGAAGCTTGCTGCTGCTACATGCCCACTGCAGTCACCCGTTGCTCCCCATCTCATGGCATTGTCCTCCTGCGACTCGTACAGCACTTCTGGCTGCTGCAGAAGGTTTATGGCCTGCAGGACTGTCTCCTTCCACAAGGAGAAGGCGCTAGATGTTGGGACTGGAGTTGCCTTTTTTTACAGTAAAGAAAGGCAATCTCTGTGTGGCACTTCAAAGAGTTGTCTCTTGTTCACAGGTTGTCAGATATCAACCCATACCTTGTAGTTTTGTGGACATTAAGTGAAAGATTTATTTTTGCAGAAAAAGACACACACTCAAGGCTTGAACTGCCCCATTGTCTCCCCTTGCTCTCCAACACGTCCTTAAAAAGAGTTCCTACATGTGACTTCATTTTTCTACTACTGAGAATTTTCAAGTGCTTTTCAGGTTTGATGCTGACACTGCAGCTGTCACACCTGTCAGGTCTCCTTGGCAGCATCTTCCATCCCTTCGGTCCCAGAGCAGGTGTCTAGTGGCATGGCTGAGGGAGCCATGAGCACCCACCCTAGGGTGTACTCATGGGGCTGTCTAAGGACACGCCACCACTTTCACAAAGCAACATGAACCCCTTCATCTCCACTTTCAAATGGCCTTTCTTGGGATTCCCACCCTGGGGGTGCATTTATTTTGTTTCTGAATAATGCCAGATAGCCAGGAGCAGAGTTCCTGTTAGTGTCTCTTGTGTAGGCTCATGGATGACTTATATTGGAAGAAAAACATCTTCAAAATGAAGCCACGGAAGGCCAGTTACAACAAAGAAATTGTATCCACATATTTTAAGTTTCTCATAGCAATAACTTCAATAAAACTTTAAATCTGGGCACTCTTTTGCATACCATGATGTACACATAAGTGCTGTCAGGTAGAAAAGCAGGCTTGGGATGCAGTCACAGGAAGAGAACCTGAATTACTTACAAGCGGAAAATTTTTCGGTCTGAGAATCATAGTCAAATGAGGAAAATTAAAAATTTCAACTACTGCACAGTGCAAAGGCTGTAAACCTAAGATCTCCCATCCCAATTTTCTGTGTGGCTAAAGGACATTTGTATCCAGCAGATCACAAAAATAACTCATATACAAGTGTATGCAGGTGGACTTGCTTTTCCCTGCTTTGGCTCCTTTAACATTAATACATGCTAAATACATGAACTTAACTTACTCTCTGAATTAGTTATTACTGTCTTATTTTTGGCACATGCTGGCTTTCAAGCTTCTGCTGCTTTATACAGTATTACTGCACTTTTATTGCCTTCATTTTTGAGCTTGCAGCGGTACAAACCTGCTGGGTGCGTTGACTGAGCTGCTTTCCTCCTCTTATTGCTGTGTACGGCACACACATCTAACAGCAATGACGAAGGGTAAAAGGAATAGGGAAGCCAGATAGAGAGCTTGCTTCTTTGGAGATACAAGTATGCTACTATTGCATAATATAAATGCATAGAGAGCTATGCTCTTCATCTACGTCTGCTCAATACATTTGGTTTAAAGATGTATCAGTGTAACGTGAAAGAAATGTATTCTTGTGTTGATAATACAGCTTAACTTGGTATTGTGTTGCTATTACAGCATCACTTATGGAAAAGAGACTCTACATTCTTTCTGTAAAACTTTTTGCCATAAGGACAGTTATCCTCTGTCTTCTCCGTTTATTGCTCCAGAAAAGTAGTTTTTACTAGAAAAATAGCCTTGGCCCTCACATCCTGCTCCCCGAATGAGGGCCTCAGCTCTCCTGCACCTTTGGATATAGAAAGAGGTGCAATTGCCCCAGCTTTCAGAACTGGATTGCACAGAGGACCCTATGTACACATCTGGATTCGTGTGCTACAGCTTTCCTTTCTTATTGTAAGCAAAATAAAAGAAATTGAATTTGTTTCCTCATTTCTAATATGTAAGCTCTGCTCTTACTTCTAGTAATCTATCCTCTAGCAGATGCACTGAGTTCTTGAAGAAATCAAAAGCTGCCAAGCATCAGCCTCCTCACTGAAATAACATGAGTGGGAATGACTTTGTGGGGAGAAAACCACTGCAAAAGGAGAAAACACAGCTCAATGCTGTTTCATTTTTACCTTCTAGACACTAGATCTGAGGTGGAGACCGTTTTCTAAGGAGTGAAAAACTTGATTAAGAAGTGGCCAAGTTATGCTGAAGAATTATTTCCATAAAGGCAACATCATCTCATCTAGTAAAAACTATTTTTCATTTGTTAAAAGTCAAAGGAAGAATTCAAGAAAGAATTATAATGTGCATAATTTCCTTCCTCGTGTTCGCTCATACACACATTCAGCCAAGCTCATCAGTGCTTGCAAGGTAGCTTAGCTTTAAAAATATCACCAAAAATCAATTATGACTGCTAGCTCTTAAATAAAGGGGTGACACTTGGGAGCAATCTGGATTGCATGATAAGCTGAGTTCATTTGAACAATATGCACTTGAATACAGTTAATGGAATGTCATTAACCTTGACATCGAGAATGTAGGTTACTGTTATACAAGGGTGACTCTATTTTGGAAATCAATAACCAAGTCAAGGATTTAAGGGTCATCATTATCAGGCAACTAATCATGCATTCCTAATGTTGATCTTGATTCTACCACTGCATTTATGTGGAATGTGAAATTAACTCTTTATGTTGCCAAGGTCTAACCGAATGAGTAGAAGCTCCAACTGGAAGGCAGGAATGAGTCAGAATCTTTAAAAATAATATATTGCTTTAAACCACCATCATTTCTATAGTCAACTGCCATTGCCTGGCCTCCTGGAATCATGCAATCGTGTCAGAAATGCAATTTGCTTTAAAAGGAAAACAACTCTCCACCAGATACTTCTGTCTAGTTCTGATTGCCAGGGGAAAAAAAAATCTGAAAACATGAACCCTGTTTTTTATAATGAAATCTCATCATGCTTACACCTGCCAAGCTGCCAATACACCAAATAAAGACAATAGAACCATTTTTGTTATAGAAGGTATAACAAGATTGAGTAGCTAAAATTAAGACACTTTCAAATATGAAGTAAGATGCTCAGTTTTATCACCAAAGCTTCAGTTTCAACATTCAGTCTGAGCTGGAGAAATGAAGACTAGTGCAGGAAAGGTCTGCTGAAATGGTTTGGCTTGGGTATGAGTTAGTCACTAAATTGGGATAGTCATAATGCTAAATCTAGAGTTTTAAAGCTGTCTGTGTTCAGTTTCTTGGCTCCAGTCAGTGGGATAACAAGTCCATAATCTGTGTTAAATGGTAATCCATCAGTATTGGTTGTTGTCCACTATAGCTACAGATGGGTCGCTCTCCCGCCTCTTGTAACCTGACTACAAAGATTCATAATGCTTGTAGATCTGGCATGGAATAGGACTTGGTCTCTGTACAATTTACTCCTGCGGTTGCTGAAAGCTGGTGCGAAAGCCCTTTCCCAACATAAGTGTACAAGCACTTTAAATTTATGGATGGGAAATGAATTCTTTCAAGTTTGTTTTTTTTTTTTTTCCCTAAGGAAAACTCTGAGTGACCAGGGGTGGACCTT
>NW_010409580.1:26233-27642 GCF_000710305.1 Buceros rhinoceros silvestris
TTCCCTACTAGCTTTTCCTTCTGTCCAATTTATGGTCTTGCAAGCCAGGATACACGCTGGAGCTTCCTTTAAAGTCTCCCCTGGGGGCACAGGGCTGCCTTTGCACTTCTCAAGTAACAGTCAAGCTCTAACCCTGTGGTGCTAGAAGAGGAATTCAGGGGGCCCAGCCCCAGGCAGACCGTACTTTTTCCCCCAAAAGAAGATCCATCCTGTACTTCATATCTCCTTCTGGTCCTTCAGGACATCCTCCTGCCAACTCCCAGTATTCTTCAGGTGGACAACTACAGCCTACTGGTCCTCATGCCTCCAAAACAATTCAAGCCTTTCTTTGGCTTTTTCACTGGAGAAAAGCCTTAGCAAGGCTTACAGCTTTCCTGGCATCCCTCTGTTTTGACTGAAAGGCCTTTTTTCCCCTGGCAGTTCTTCCCAGCACTCTTCTGCCTCTAACTCTCTTCCTCTGTGCCAGGATAGCTTGCAGGAATGGGGCCTATATGAGGATATAATCGCTTGGGAAAGGAATGTAATTAAAAGCAACATATAAAGCAATTAAAAAAAAAAATCTTCTGAGGACGTTCAACTGGCACAGTGAGAATCTAGCTGAGAATATTTAATTGTTCATGTTATTAAGTGCAG
Organism: Buceros rhinoceros silvestris; assembly: GCF_000710305.1. NCBI lineage: Eukaryota > Metazoa > Chordata > Aves > Bucerotiformes > Bucerotidae > Buceros > Buceros rhinoceros. The sequence continues at coordinate 26,867 of NW_010409580.1, forward strand.
ACAGGTTGGTTTTACTTCAAAACAAACATGGCAATTAAATAAAAAAAATACAGCAATACTCCATTGTAACTACAAAGTTAAAAAACTGAAAACATGTAGGACACAAACACTCAGGCTTTCAAAAAATGGGAAAGACTTACTGAATTAACCACATAATTAAAAAAAGAGTCCTAATGTTTTACATCAGATACAATATAAGGAACCAGATGCAACACTGATGCAGCTGCCTTGACTATTCATGTTTTTTATTCCTGTTTTTCCAGTTAAATCTGTAGCAGAACATACTGTATTTGATGATATCAAGTGCGTATCACAAGACACACTTCACAGCTGAATTTACATTTGTTACATTTTCTTTCCTACACGTCCTGTCTGCCTAACATTTCATTTTTGAAGTGTTACCTCATTGACGTGTTAATGTAAGGTTTTAGTTTCTTTTCACAGAGTCTCTGCACTTGTTTTGCTATTTGATGGGAGTGTTTGATAGAAATACTGTCAAACATTAGACTTGTGTGAGCTAACACCCAAACTGATCAGAAAAAGTCAAAGCTATTTTTTTTTGTAACTAACTGAGATGAAAATCCGGACTTCTTATGAAAGACAGTGCTTAACTTTATCTATTATGTCTCTTCTGTGGATGTTAACTGATTAACCTATTCTTATCTGAGAGAGGTAAGAAGCATTTAGCCCTATTTGGGAAGTGCAAAACTTTAGAAGGGAGATGAATTGACTACCATAAAACCAAAGAATCACAGAATCATAGAATCATAGAATCA
>NW_010409581.1:0-295 GCF_000710305.1 Buceros rhinoceros silvestris
CTCGCGCAGCCCTCGGCCTGGTGCCAGTTAGGTATCCTGGTTCTGCCTTCTTGGCTGAGGGCAGGAGCTGCCTGTCTCTGGGGGCCAGGGAGTGTCTGGCACCTTGGTGTCCACCTGTCTGGGCTGTTCCTGTCCTGGCTGTGCGTGTCACGGAGCAGCCCCACTCACTGGGCACCCCTGGGCAACAGGAGGGAAGCGTTGTTCATCCCACAACGGTGGTGGGAGTCACCCAGTCCCCAGCTCACTGTACCCCCCGCAGTTCCGGGGTCCATCGGGTCCCCTCGTGGTACCGGGG
>NW_010409582.1:0-3680 GCF_000710305.1 Buceros rhinoceros silvestris
TGGTTGGGGCTGCTGCCAAGGGTTCAGCTGAGGCGTGTTACTTGCACCAGCTTGGCTTAGTCTTCAATGCAGTGGCGCTGAGCCCTCCGGAGCGAGGTATGGGCACGAAAGCGACTGCCTGTGCTACAGGTGCCTGCACACTTTGGCCTGGGGCCTTAGGGAAGGCTCCTGCTGCAGGACAGCGAGCAGGGCCGCGGGCAGAGAGCAGACGCCTGCCTGGCCAACTGGCCGTAGCACTGCTGCTGTGTGCATGCCATGCCATGCCATGCCATGCCATGCCGTGCCATGCCATGCCGTGCCATGACGTGCCATGCCGTGCCGTGCCATGCCATGCCGGGAATCATTGCCGCTGTGTGCATGCCATGCCATGCCATGCCATGCCATGCCATGCCATGCCATGACGTGCCATGCCGTGCCGTGCCATGACGTGCCGGGAATCCTTGCCTGCTCCCTTCCCAGGGAGCAGGCAGGAGAAACGCTCTTTTCCCGCAGGCTGTGAAGTGCATGCCATACCCGGCCTCGCTCCATGTTCTGCTTTGTTCTGTTGGCATTGTATCGGCGCCACATTTCCTCTTCCATCTCTTGGCGCTTGGATGCCATCAGCAGCCGCAGGCGTTTGTCTTCCCTCTCAGCGCAGAGGGAGCTCGCTGCCTGAATGGAGACCACGCACACATCACACAGCAGCGTTAGTCTTGGTGGGCTCAGTCTTTGTTGGCTTGGGCGGGGCAGGAAGGTGGCAGGGAGAGCAAGGCTGTGCTCTTGCTGCCTCTTCTGCCCCAGCCCAGAGCCTGAAATGGGATGCAGGGCTGGCAAATCCCTAGGGCGTACCAGTCCTGAGGGCTGCGGAGCACACGCAGGGAGCTGCAAGTGCAGCTGAGCAGGCATACTGGGCTGCTTCCGCTGCTGCGGACCCTTGTCCTGGATGACCGGCAGCAATCTAAAGAGGCACAACAGGCCGAGCTTGTGGGACTCCAATATGGGCCAGTTGCTCCGGGGTGGGCTGGCAGCCCACTCCCCGGCTCTGGCACTGCCAGGCAGTTCAGCTGGTTCAGGAGGAGCATGTGTCCGGCAGGACATCATCTCCGGGGCCTTTTGGCCTCAGCACAGGCACCCGACCAAGGGAAACCTCTCACTCGCCCTACAGTGAGGGCACGGTGTGCCCCCGCATGCCCAGCCACACAGCTTCTCCAGGAGGCTCACCTGTCTTGGCCAGCACCCTTGGCGTTAGCCCACTCGCCTGCCTTTGCAGGCAGGAGCCTGTCTTGAGCAACCCTCTGCTTAGCCAGGAACACTGGGTCCCGCACGCTCACTGCAGACGGGAGACAACAGCAGCACAAGAGCATCTTTGGGAGCCCGCGGGCCAGAGAGGAGCACACACAGCCCCCTGCCACCGGTCAGCTGGGACATTACCTCTGCGGGCACCCAGGGTGCCCCAAGGCGCTGACTCTCTCCTGGGCTTCAGAGAAATCTCGGGGGCTGCTGGTTGGTGTGGGGTCTCAACTGCAAGCCTGGAAACAAGGAAGCCCCCGCTGGGCAAAAGGGCAGCACGCTCCTTTGGGGGCTGACGCTTAGAAGCAGTTGGCAGGCATCTTGGGCAGGCACTGCCAAGTCCTCGGAGGACATAGCTCTCTGGGGGACCTGAAGGGCCCCACAGTCTCCATCAGCCTGTGCCGGTGCTTCCCTTGCCTTGCTGCCAGAAAGCTGATGATCCCATCCCATCCCATCCCATCCCACGCCCTCCTTGATACCCCTGCAGACCCTCCTGCCTCTCCCCGTTTCCAGCGAGTGGCCTGGGCAGCTCTCCAGGGAAGCTGCTCTTGCCTCAGGTTGGCAGGAGAGGAGCCTCGACAAGAGGGTGCCCTGCCCTGCCCCTCTGCTCTGCCCCCACCAGCAGGGGCTGAGCAGCTGCTCCCTTGACGAGCCTTGACAGGGGCTGCAGAAGCCCTCCTGCTCACCTTGGCAGCACGATGACCTCATCTCGACTGAGCCGACTGAAGTCGGCCTTGCCTGCAAAGGCCACGATCTTCAGCATCTTGTAGTCCTGCAAAGGGGACAGAGACACCTCAGCGGAGGCCCAGCCCATGTGCTGGTTGCTCTACAAAGGCAGCAAACTGTCTTGCTGCTCAAAGGCGCAAAGGCTGTCTCTCAGAAAGCCTCACGCGCCCGTCTCCCTTGATGCCTTTAGCCCCCCGTGCAAAGGGGCCAAGGTGCTACTGAGCCCTGGCCCAGCTCACTGGCCTAGAGTGTGTCTAGGCCAGGGGGAGAGGCAGCTTCCGCAGCCCGGGCGCAGCTCACTGGCCTAGAGTGTGTCTAGGCCAGGGGGAGAGGCAGGAGGTGGCAGCCAGGAGAAAGCAGCTGGAGAGAGCTTTGAGGGCATCGCCACGAGTAGCAGCCCCAGCAAAAGGATAAGCTCACCCCAAGAAGAGCTGCCAGCATGTTGCCTGTCGCATCCAGTTCCAGCAGGCAGTCCTCAAAGAAGGTCATGCTGACCACTTTTCTTCGCACAGCAAGGATGCCGATGCCCTCGAAGCAGAATTCTACCTCCTTGTTGTCTCGGAGGGCCTCAGCGAAGAAAAGCAGCGTCTCGTGTATGCACCGCTCCACAATTTCAGGACGGAAGTGGATCTCTGCGGCAATCTGCCCAAAGGCCAGCTGAATGCTTGGTGTCTTGTCTGGGAAAGAAGGGCAGAGCAACCAAGTCATGGCTGCCGCAGTTCAGCTGACGCCAGAGCCTGGGTGCCATCAGTGGCCAGCCCTTGGGGAGCGCTCTACCAGAGTGCGCTCCCCTTGCAGCTTTGTCCCCGTCTCCAGAACGGACGTGGTGGACAGGAGCAGGCAAAGAAAAGCTTTGCCTCCTGCAGCCAGCAACCAGCTGGAGCACAGGGTGATCTGGAGAGATGAGGCTGTCTCCCGGGGGAGGTGCAGGGTGCTGGGCTGCCGTAGGTGTGGCCATGCACAGTGCTTTCCGTGTGGGAAGAGCCTTTGCTCAGCTATGTCACGGAGGTGTCGGCACCTTTGTGCCAAATGCAAGGGCTGTGCAGGGGAAGCACCCGTCTTCTTACCGGGAATTGTGGTCTTTGCGCACTTGAGCTGGTAGAATTTCCTCAGAAGCCTGCAGGGCTTGAACACGGGTCTCTCAACAGGCAAAATGGTATCCTCTGCCACCGTGGCATGCGCTGGGACAAGTGCAAATGTCCCAATGCCAATCTCCACTGCCTGAAAACGGGAGCAAGAGGAGGGAGCACTGGCAGGGCTGCGCAGAGGCGGGAAGGCTGCCAGACGGGGCACGGCATGGGCAGGAAGCCAGGCTCACCCTCCTCTGCAAGAGCTGTCTCCGGATGTAGGCAGATGTGGCAGCCCAGAGTCTGCAAATTTCTGGAAAGCAAAAGCAAGGCACGCCCCACTGTGAGTCAGCACTGAGCAGCCGCCTAGAACCCCGCTACCCGCAGAGGCCACTCAAGTGGAGGGCACTCAGGCCCCGCCTTGCTGTCCCTGAGCAAACGCTTGCACTGCCGCTGCCGGCGCTGCCCAGTTGCCTTCTTGACCACCCCCAGGCTCCAAGAAGCCCGCACTGTTGCCCAGGTTGGGCCTGGGGAGGAAAGGCGGGCATCAGCAGCGTTCTGGGGAAGGAGATCCTGTCCTTTGATGTGGCAGCGGCTAAAAAACTGCGGCAAGACAGA
>NW_010409582.1:3793-6933 GCF_000710305.1 Buceros rhinoceros silvestris
CCTCGAGCTCCAAGGCACCATGAGCCAGGGCTCTCCTTGCAGCTGCCAGTCCCCTCTGGAACACCGACTACAGCCCCAGCCCCAGGGTTTCCACAGCTCATCTCCACTTCATCTTGGCTCCAAGAACACTCCTGCAAGGGCCCCCCCAGGCTTACCACTGGTGGTGAGCTCCTTGAGGGTTGGGAGCACCTCGGGTCCCAAGGGCTTAAGGAGCAGGTACTTCATTGTCTCTGCCCCCTGCAGTGCAGCAGCAGCAGCAGCTGGGGAAGAGGTGCTTGTCCTGCCACACAACCCCTCTGCCCTTTGTCCTTGTCGTTGTCCTCTCTCCTCCTTGTCGTCTCCACCACTCCTCTAAGCCAAGTGTGCCTCCAGCACTCTCTCGCAGCCACCCCTCTCCTCCTCCTGATGGCAGGGCAGCCCCTGCAGAGCAGAGCACTGGCAAGAGCACTGGCAAGAGCAGCCCGCACCTGGCTGAGGAGTGTGTGTGGCCAGGGGCACGGTGACGAGAGGAAGCTGCGTCTGTGATGCAGGTGTCCTACTGTGACATCACCCTATGTCACACAGCTGTGGCTGCGGCGACCCGCCCCCTCACAGCTGCACCCTCCTTTGTCCCCAGCATGGGCCCAGCGGCCCCACTGGGCATCTCAGGCTGCTGCGTCCACACTCCCGCCTGCGTATCTCACCTCAGCTCCCCTTGGCTGGCCACGGAGAAGGGGCTTCGGGCACCGACGGCGGGGCTCAAAAGATCCACCCCAGGCCCCAGGGGAAAGCAACCCAAAGCTTTGGTTCACAAGACAACAGTCAGCCTCCTCCTATCGCCTGGGGCCACTGGCGTGGACCTCTTTTCATCACACCGTGTTCCACAAAGGAGGACCGCAACAACCCATGATGCAGGGGCTGCTGCAGAGACAAGACACCTGCAGGGAGCCGGCACACACCTCCCCTTCCCCTGCTCTCTGCGGGTGGTGCAGCTCTGCGGGCCCCTCGGATGCACTCTGCTTGCGGCACTTTGGCAGCTTTCCTTCTGCCCCAACAGTGTGGAGTGCATCACATGCATGAGTGCTATATGGGCAGACATACTCAGGTGCAGCTGCTCCTCACGTGGAATAGTGCAGCTGCTTGCCATCAGTGGTCCTGAAAAGCAGAGAATACCATATGGCAGTCAGCTGACTTCAGGTAGGCTGGATAGAACTGCCCAAGTCTGACTTTTTCCAAAACAGCAGCCGTGGTAAATACCCCTCGCCTGCGGTTAGAGCCAAAGCCTTCTCAGCAACTAGATGTTTAACCGCAGTTTCGGTGGGAAGAAGGTACCTCTACTGCGTTGTGAAGGACAGGGTCCGAAGAGTTCCAGCTGGCTCTTCATTGATCCAAGTGAAACCTCAATGGCTACTGAACAAGCAGTACCACCTCCTGACACATCGCCAGTGGAACTCGCAAGCTTTACGTGGAAGGACTAGCCTGGCGCGATCCCACTAGCATGTGAGGCTCGATAAAAAATACAGCCAAAGGTGATTTAGCTGCAGTTCACTTACAGTAGGGGCCTGAGCACCAGGCAGAAACCAAACAGGAGAACGTAACAGGGTCTGAATGCTGGACCCTGCAGATCAAAGGCATTACAGAGACAGCTGGCCACAGCTGTATTTGTTTGAAGAGTCAGCCTCCAAAGCAGAAGCATTCCAGGCCCTGAACTCCACCATGTAACGGTCGCAGCAGCCAAGGCTGCCCCAACCTTTGCATTGCCCACCAGTCCTTGGTTCGCTAGTACAAGGTCCAGCAGCACACCTCTCCTCACTGGCTGCTCCATCACCCGTGTCAAAAAGTCATCATCCGTGCTCTGCAGGAACCTCCTGGACTGTGTGTGTGCCTGGCTGCATTGCCTTTCCAGAGAACATCAGGGTGCATGCAGGCCCCCATGAGAAGCCGGGCCCGTGACGCTGGGTGAGGCTTATGTCAGCTGTCTGTAGAAGACCTCATCAACCTCTGCTGCCTCATCTGGTGGCCTCTAGTAAACACCCACGACGGTGTCACCCATACCAGCCTGGCCCTTAATTCTTCCCCATAAGCTCTTGACTTGTTCTTCACCTGCCCCTAGGCAGAGCTCGATCCATTCCAGTTGCCCTCTCACAAAAGAAGCATCTCCGGCACCTTGCCTTGCTGGCCTGCCTTTCCTAAAAGGATATTTCTCTCCGCATCTGTCCATCTGCGCGTGGAGCTGTGAGCTCCACGCTCCAAATGAACTCGTACAACATTTTACCTGTTGTAAGGTTAATATCATTACATGCTTTCATTGCTTGCAAAATAGAGTTTCCGGCCTCACAGGGACTTTTGAAATTGTCTTTCAAGAGCATGCTGCCATCTAACGCACATTGAAGAGACTGAGCCTTCCACGATGAGCAAGGACTTGCTGTTCCCCATGTACAAGACCTCGGCAGTAGAATTTGTCCAGACACGACACTTCAGGTGGCAGAAATTCCAAGAGCACAACCCACAAAACCATTTCCAAGGAAGCTTTACGTGTGTTGTAACACTTGTCCATACCTCTCTGTTAAGACTTAATTTTTGCTTTTTTAAAATGCCACGCCAGACGCTGCAGTGCAGAGATTCTGTTGTTCAGCGCAACTACCCAGAAGCATAAATGTGTGTCCATAGCTGTTTTGGCTCTACGTTACCGCAGTTGTTTTCAGTGATAGCCTGTCATTCAGAGCCGGGGGATAAAACTTGATTTCCCCTTGAAGCTGGGTAGCTCCAGACACATTCATATAAGCACTCTCATTTGTCTCCACTATATTAAACTTACGGAACTGCAGTAACAGTCACTTGTTTAACGTCAGGTTTTCTTTCTTTTACCGCCACAAAACCCCTGAGAAAAAGTGGCCAAAAGACCAGAGTAGGGACACCTTCACATGAACCGCAAGCTGAGGACTGAAGTGCACGGCAAGTCTAATAACCGAACCCCAAGACATCCAGACTAGCCTGGCAAAGCCAGCAGACAAAGGACTTGTCACTCTGGAGATGGGGAGCTGCACAGGTCGTGGAATCACAGAACGGCAGAATTTCAGCCGTTGGCTGGAAGGGGATTTTAAGGTCGTCTAGTCCAGCCGCCCCTACAAGGAGCAGGGACATCTGTCAACAGATCAGGT
>NW_010409583.1:0-325 GCF_000710305.1 Buceros rhinoceros silvestris
CTCTAGAACCACCGTTTCGGAGTGCCGGCGCCCGGCTTGGCTCGGGCCGGTGTTAAAGCCCGGTCTGATTTACTGCCCGTGCCGGTCGGACCTCAGAAATCAGCACGAACACACACAGAGCGCTATGGGCGACCGGTGCCGCCAGGGAGCTAAAGAAAAACTTGGACCAGCCAAACCCCTTCCTTCTTTTTTCTTTTTTGTTGCAGTTTCAGGATGAGCTAAAACGTCAAACGGGCACAAACATCACCGAGGGCATCGCCAGGGGCTCCCCGACCTCAGCCCTGGGCTCCCTGCAACCAGCAAGATTTCTCAGAAGAAATAGTGC
>NW_010409583.1:720-1499 GCF_000710305.1 Buceros rhinoceros silvestris
CTCCCGGGAGGGGTGAACGTCGCCACAGGACGCTGTCCTCAGCTACAGCCCCGCTGCCTCGGCAGGGTTCTGTTTTCCCTGGTAATACCCATGAGTAAGAGAGTAGTAACGTACAGTGAACCAGAGAGTACTAACAAGTGACCCGCGTTACCCCTCTTCATTCAGGAAAGACAACTCCTCCTCTGTTACACACGGAATTTACACCTGTAGTGTCACACCCGTACCGTATAACCGCAATTCGAGGATCAATTTTTATCGCCGTGCAGTTCCTCTCCTCGGTGCCAGTTGCTGAAAGAACAACCTGAAGCAGGGGATCAGGAGTCGGGTGCTGGGCAGAGAGAGCGGTGCTGGAGAACCATTTCTCTTCCTCTGGAGATGACACAGGCACCAATCCTGCGTTCACTTTACATTGCTGACTTCTGTGGGACTACCCCACTGTAACACACGGGCAGAGGCAACCTAAGAAATGCAGATTTCTCAAGCCGTAACGAATCAAAACTGGATGCACACACGTTAAAGAAGCTGCTACAGAAAGCTGCAGGTCTGGAGATGTTTTCAGTCCAAACCGGACCTTCTGTAGTTGGTTTCTAAGGTTAAATTTGCAGCAGATGTGAAATAAGTGGAAATAAACCCACTGAAATACAGAAAAAAAATCCACAGTGGAGGAACAGGACAGCGTCTCCCCAAACCAGAGTGTGAGTGTCCAAGCACTAAATTCAGTCCCACAACGTAAGAAGAAAAACCTTCTCGACCGAGTTGATGGTGCCAGCAGCTCGGAG
>NW_010409583.1:1678-2021 GCF_000710305.1 Buceros rhinoceros silvestris
CGACGGAATGGCAGCGGCTGCCCCGCGTCCCAAGTAGGGCACCCCGGAGCTGCTGGGAACGGGGGGCAGATGGGTCCCGCCGGGCCGGGCCACGCACCGGAAATACTTCAAGGACACGCCGGGGCCCCAAGGGTGTCACTGCGGTTTGAGTAAGGTGTGTTTAAGCAAGGCAATAAATAGGTCAAACTCTGCCAAGGCTGGACCACGAAAAAAGTTCCTCACTGAGCGAAGGGACCCGGGCACAACCTGGGAGAGGTCCATGAATTGTTAACTCGGATGGCAGAAATCTCCTCGCCGCTCTAAAATGCTATTAGACCAGCCAACCCCTTCGAGCCTCACCTAC
>NW_010409583.1:2119-2437 GCF_000710305.1 Buceros rhinoceros silvestris
AATCTCCTCGCCGCTCTAAAATGCTATTAGACCAGCCACACCCTTAGAGCCTCTACTACCACGTGTTGATACGCTTAAACTCCTCGAGTTCCATCGCCCTCCAAACTCGATCGCTCCTTGAAGGGGCCTCTGCGCAAAGCCAGGGCTTTCGGTAGCAGCGTTTCCTGGCTCAGCTCCCCCGGGACACCACGAGCGGGTGCTGCTCTCTGGCCACTGCCCAGCTTGTCTCTGGCGTCCTGCGGTGGCGGGGGGGAGTTAAACCCTGCGGCAGGTTGTATTTACCAGAAAACGATGGTTTGTTCCAGCTGCTCTGCTCGG
>NW_010409583.1:2597-2916 GCF_000710305.1 Buceros rhinoceros silvestris
CCCGCTGCTCAGATTTGTTTCTCTCACGGAGCTGCCACAAGGTGGAGGTACGAAGGTACAGCAAGAGATGGTTAATAAAGCAGCCGAGTAACGATGCGCCCTACGCCGGGTGTTCTCTTTGCTTTAGTACCACTAGAGGGAGGAGGAAACTCACCGGACAACGGGATGACTGAGATTGAACATCGAAAACTCTCCAGCGCGATCCAACGCAGAACTGCCTTTACTGGGACCTCCAGCCCTGCCCTCCCTGCCCCAGGCTCACCCCGGCAGAGCGATGGAACGTTGCTGCTGACCTGTCCACGCCACTGCCGACCCATCC
>NW_010409584.1:0-5929 GCF_000710305.1 Buceros rhinoceros silvestris
TATATATATATATATATTTCTCCACGCCCCCCAACCCCCCCAGACAAGCCTTTAAGTAAAAAACCCAGATTTAGTTAGATGATAAAATAAATTAATATTCTAATACTGGTGTTCAATTTAACATTCAAAAAGAGACCTATACAATACTAGGCTCTGAAGGATTTAGATATTTGAGTTTTTATAGTACATAGACTCATAGCACAAGCTGCTCCCGGATTACATGTATTTCTCATTTCTTCTGCTAAATAAAAGCAAGTAATAGTTGTTCTAAATTTTTCTTCGTATTTTTGATCAAAAATTTTAAATTGAAGTTATACACATATAAGGGTGGCAGATTGATATGAAGGAGGAAAAAAGCTCCCAAAAGAAGAAAACAAAAATTAAAATTTCTTTCCTTACCACCAAAAATGAAGAGTGCCTAACACACTTCTGTCAGTGTTTAATGACAGTTAAATTTATTTTAATGCTTGGGGATTTGTTACGGTTTTTTGCTTTTTGGGTTTCATGTTTTCTCTTGTTTTTTGGGGGGGTGGGTTTTGGTTGGTTTTTTCGTTTGTTTGTTTGAGGATCTGAAAGAGGAATTTCCCACAGCTACTTATTTATCTTTCCTGTAAACTCAGATGTTCTTTGTCAATACGGATTACAAAAAGTACTTGAGTATCTACATGAATCAAGACCCCAGGATGGTAGTTGCAATAATAAAAAAGACTGTCTCTGTTGATATTTACTTTCTAAATGTCCTGTACTTTCCCCCTATTTTGAGTTTCATGCTGGTTTTGAATGAATTATATTTTTGGCATTTCTCCACTTTGCTTTCTTTTCCCTTTTCTAACCTTAACTCTGACCATTGTTATTTTTAATATATGTAAAATACAACGAAAGAAGCATCTAAATGAAGCTATTAATGAACTAAGTGTTCCAGTGCATTAAAGTTCCAAATTATTCTTCACAGATACCTGCATTTACAGGAACTTTGCAACACAACTGCATTTTTAGAGTAAGCCTGTCAGCTTGATTCTCTCTGGTAAAATTCATGACCTGATCTGGACATTTGGTTCTGCAGAAAATGTGCGGTGTAAATGGCAATGAAGAATGGGGTCCACAAAATTAAACATATGCTTAAACAGTCACCTACCCATCTATGTCCATGTTCTATTTCTGCTTTGATTTCTCCAGGGTTTGGGGGTTTGTTTTCGTTTGGGTTTTTTTTTTTTTTTTTTTATTAATTTGTTTAAAAATCAGACTATTCACTCAGTCTAAATAGGCTGAGTCTGGCAAATCAAGCAAAGCTTCTCATCTGCAATAAAGACAACCTGATAAGAGTCACTGACCCAAACAACCTGGCTATCTCGTCTCTCCAATTCTATCCTACCATCACTATTGTTTGTTATTGTCTTGTAAGAAAAAAGCACAAGGAGTATGGAAGACAATATGCAACAGTTAGAATTGGGTACCCACATTAGATAAAAAGTTGTATTTCAGATTCTCCTTCCTGACAGTACAGCAGAGCCTTATCAGAAATGGTGTAGATGAAAGTTACTGGGGAAAGGACTAAAGTGGAAGAGACAATAATCCATGTCTTTTTCATTACAAAAAAAAAAAAAAGTCATTGCATGAATATATATATGAAAATCTATGCGTAAGTGTTTATAAATAAAGACTTTAGCTTGGAAATAAATCCACTGGAAATATTAAAATAGTTAGAAAATTCACTGTGTTGACCATCTATAGCTTCCTATAGGAAATAAAAATAAAATCAGGAAATTATTAATATAAATTAATTTAGCTTTCAAATGTATTTATTTTGGGGGGAAACATACGTCGCAGAAAAAATAATGGATCTTACGCAAAGAAATGCTCCGGGATTACAAAATAATAACATATTTATTACAACATCACTGGTATGTATCACTCTTCAGCTCTGAAAATTAACCTTCCATGTATCTACCGGAAAAACTTTCCTTCTTAAATGACTTAGATAGTGGTAATGGGAAATTGTTACTCCAAGCTGCAATGATTGCTAAAATAAAATTGACTGTGCAACGATGGAAATCTCCCTTATCTGTAAGAGCTGATTACTTTGAAGCAGTAGGCAATCTGGCAGCTTAAAAAAAAAATCTCTCTCAAACTGAAAGATAAACTGGAAATGTTCGGTTCTCTTTTCCCAGATATATGTAATGAGAAATACGTAACATACATAAAGACATGTATTTTTCGACTAATGAAAAAAATTTGTGAAATGGGATTATGATGATTCTCCATGTATGTGACATTGTTTTGTTGGAAATAACAATTAAAGAGACCCTTGAAATGGCCAAATTCTATGCATATGAAAACTGCTAAAGGGATACTATCCCTTAACTATTTTTAACTGTGAGAAAAAATATATTATGCAAATAGGAATCTGTCAGCAAAATTTGTAAGTTCTATCCTGTAGAATGCTGCTTAAGAGAAAGCAAACCAAGGTACAATTTCCAATTACTTCAATGTATTTTAGATCAAATTCTTCAAATTTGAGTGTACCTGAATGGATAGTTGTCTGGAAAACATACAGCCTTCAGTATCTTTGGCCTACATGGAGCTGATCATACCTAAGAAATAAGGAAACTAGATAAGGTGATAGTAGTAAGAATTCATATTGTTGCTATCATTCTAGCGGAAATTAGAACTGAAAAATATGCTACTCTCTCTGGGAAACTTAGCAGCTGAAACTCAGCTGCAACATTATTGTGTGGGAAACTGTATCTCTAACTAGCTCCTGTTTGATTAACACTAACCAATCAGAAACTGCGCGTGAACTAACTCCTGTATCCAATCATAGCGCCTTCAGAGATGCGTACTGTCTGTGTGACAAGGAACACATCCAATCACTATGTAACCAGCCACGTGAGCAAGAATCCACTGTCTATGAATAGAGAAGTATTGTAAGCACCTGAACTAGAATAGCCTGTGTTTGCTCTGATACAGATTAATGAGCTGTCTCCAGGATTTCACCTCATATTTTCTGCCAAGAGGCAAAGTTTTAGCTGTGGTTCCACAGTTTCTGAAGTTCAGGCACCATTTAAGAGAATATTGTGGCTCTTTCCTCCTGGATCTGCTAAACCAAGTGTGTAAATGATGAGCATCCCTGAGGTGGAGTCTGCAAGATCTCGTGTAGGCTGAGGATGGGGAATTTAGGACCTATCTTAATGTCGCACAGGAGATGGGGAACACTTCCCATGGTTCATCTTTCAGTCACTTGTGTCTGTCCACCAAGTCATTCCAGCTTCAGGGACACGTGGCAATGGTACCGATCCCTCCCAAACAAGCATAACAGGAAAAAGAGAAATTCTATTAAATATGCATAATAATACAGGTATAGAAATGGCTAAATTGCATTTAAATGCATAACCTTAATTCTGACATTTTCTGATTTTCATATGTGTCATTTTGCGTGCTTAATAATGTATGGTTTGCTCTTATTAACTTCTAGGTTATTTACTTCAGGGATTTTATAAAAATAAATTTTGAAAAAATCCCTTCCTCTTAGCTAGTCAGCTTTGCAACCTCATGAATGAGGTTGAGCAAATCTGTTTATTTGAGCTAGGCTACTTGTTGCTATTCCGCATGAGGTTAAGAACAAAATATTATTAATAAATCAATAATAATATAAGACTTTGTCCTTGTAGCAATCCGCGCTATATTTTTACGGCGAGCCCGCGAGCTGGAGTGGGACGAATCACCTGAATGCCAACGTGGTGTGCAGTGAGACCCGTTTACTGTTTACAATACTTCTCTATTTGTAGACAGTGGATTCTTGCTCACGTGGCTGGTTACATAGTGATTGGATGTGTTCCTTGTCACACAGACAGTACGCATCTCTGAAGGCGCTATGATTGGATACAGGAGTTAGTTCACGCGCAGTTTCTGATTGGTTAGTGTTAATCAAACAGGAGCTAGTTAGAGATACAGTTTCCCACACAATAATGTTGCAGCTGAGTTTCGGCTGCTAAGTTTCCCAGAGAGAGTAGCGTATTTTTCACAGTTCTAATTTCTGCTAGAATGATAGCAACAATCCTGTAGGTTTAGCTTCTACATCCTTGCACAGAAGAAGTTTTTGAGTTCCATCCAAATGACTGTTTTCATGGCAAATACTTGAGGAAAGTCATCTGAAAAGGTGTAGTGCATGAACTAACCCGAAAACAGGTGAATTGGGTTTGTCCCCATGACCACCCCAGAACTACTAACAGGATTTTTAAATAGTTAAAAACTAGCACAGATGGCAGTTGCCCACAGCTGTACCTTCAGAGAAAATCAAGTTCTGAATTAAGGATTTCATACGTGTTTATGACTAATGATCAAAACTTAAAATCTTAAATAAAGACAATTCAGACAGCCAGCACCGAACACAGAATATTGGCAGTATATGATTCTTCAAAAACCATTTACTCAGTAAAATCTTCTCCAAGAAAAGCAGCCTGAACAAATTGTATGGTTGCCATTGCCTGTTCAAAACCCATAAAACATGATAGTCAGTCCACATGCAGCTGCAGTGTTACCTACCTCATTATGAAAGCAAACAATGCTTTACAGCCTTCATGTGGTTAACTTGCAGGAACCTTATTACGAAGCTGTGAATGTGGCCTGAAGGCCCTTTTAAATCCTATGCTTAGACCAGTCATAAAAAAAAACCAGACAAAAAACAACAAACAAAAGACAGAAAATAAAAAGACTGTGCTTTGCGTAGCATTACAGTCATATATTATTTATATTGCTGGTACCTAAAAAGACTAACCATAGAGTGGATCTGCACTGTGCTAGAAACTGTACAAATATAGATCAATAGGATGGCACTTGACCCAGAGAACTTAAATGTAGCAAAGCTTAAGATCTTGCAATATGAATGTGGAAAAGGATAAAATATCTGATAGTGCTGGAAGATTATTGAAGAAAGAAATCAATAACTGTATGTTTAAAAGAGCATGTTTTACTCTTAATACTGTTTCCTCTTTTCAGAATTTGCCCAGGTAATGGTGAAACTAATAAAACGCAAACTTCAATTTTTCTTCAGATGTGGTGAGTTGTTCCTATTTTAATTTTCATTTTTATCTTGCCTGCAAACAGATATTTGGGCAGAGAGGTCACACCAGTACAGACATAGCCTTTTTTCTTTTTGTTCCAATTCCGTCTTTCATCACGGAATTTCGCCTTTTACTTGTTTAATGTAATGGTGTCAGTAAAAGTTTGAGTTACAGCAGCTGGGAGTAAAGGAAGGTGACCTAGGCTGATGTTTCTTCAAACTTTTCTTTGAAGACAATTTAAGTTCATACTGAGGCAGATAAAAGACAAAGTTTTCTAGGACACAAAAGTGACAAAATTTTTCTGTGTCTTATCTGAACTCCTCACTGTGTTTAGAATGTTCTTTTTTTTTTTTTATCAGAATTTTAGGTGTTTTGACATTCTCTGTCTCCTTACAAAGAAACTTCAGAACAATAGATTTTATCATGATGTGACAGTCAACAAAAAGACATACATGTTTCAGGTCCTTTCCTTAAATAAAACCAATCAGTTTCAAGTTGCAATTGAGTTGGAAGTGTTTGGTATCACTAAGCGTCCAACATGGAGGAAGTAGTCAAACTTTATATGTTGAAGTCAGACACCTGAACTCCTTCACTTTTTGACTGAAAAGCAAGTGGATAAGTGATACAGTGGCATGTGCACATATTATTTATTTGTATAAATATGAGCATAGACAATAAATAGAAAGTATACAAATAGAAGAAACAGTGAGAAACAGACAGAAATATAATTTTTTCCCAGCAAATGGGTCTAGAAACAAACAAACAAACATACCTAGAGGCTCTTCTCTTATTAAAGAATGTAAAATGATGGAATTTGTCTTGACAGACCAGAAAGAAAAGGAAAAAGGGGAGAGGGTGGAGCGGGGGGC
>NW_010409585.1:0-221 GCF_000710305.1 Buceros rhinoceros silvestris
CCATGGGGCTGCCAGGGGAAGGTGCAGAGACTCTCCTGGAGTCCCTGGTGCTCCAGTAACAAAAGGCCGCAGGCGCCTCAGGGAGGTAGATGAGCCGGTGACTGTCACTGCCGCAGCCCCTCCGTGCTGCAGCCCCCTCCCGCCGCCGAGGAAAGCCCACACGCGTACGGCCCATTAAAGGCGAGGTTTTGGTTCCGCTCTGCTCTGCTGTGGTGGTTTCT
>NW_010409585.1:316-998 GCF_000710305.1 Buceros rhinoceros silvestris
AAGGCGAGGTTTTGGTTCCGCTCTGCTCTGCTGGGGTGGTTTCTCTGGGCAGGGGGTGCTGGGGCAGAGCCAGGAGCCAGCGCGGCTGAGCTGCTCCTACAGAAACTGCCTGTCCCTCCGCCAGCCCCAGGGGGAGGCTCCCGGAGCTCCACAGCAGCAATAAAACCAGAAAAATCATAGAAACATTCAGCAAAATTTATTTACTGACTTTCCACAATAGAAAAATATGTTGCTTTCTTGCGCGGGGTGTGCGCAGCTCCAGGGGTTGGGCCTGTGCCCCTCGTTCAGCCCCAGCCCCAACCTGCTCCCGCAGGAGGATTTTCTTCACCACAAAGCACCAGCTCCTGGGACATGCTTCACTGCTGGGACGCCCTGTGCCTGGGAAGGGCACCCAAGTGCAGGGTTTGAACAATGATTTGGGGTAAAAATCAGCCTGAACGTGATTTCTGCCTCGAAACGCAGGGAGAAGCAGCAGCTCCCACATTCTGACGCTGCAGGGGGTTGGACCACATCACCTGGAGCTGATGCTTCATTGACAGGGAAAAAAAAAACAGCATAAAATCAATATCCACGACCCCGAGCGGGAGCACAAATGTGATTAGAGACCGAACCCCGCCTCGGGGGGAGGTCAGTGACCACAGAGACACCAGCGAAGTCAGTGGCGGTGGGTGAAGCATGTACA
>NW_010409585.1:1153-1378 GCF_000710305.1 Buceros rhinoceros silvestris
GAGGGGGGGGGGCGCGGGCCGCCGCGGAGCGCCAGCCGCTGACCCCTGTCCTGCCCAGAGCCCAGGGCCGGTGCCGGCAGAGGCACAGGACAAGGTGGCCTGGGAAGATGGTGCCCGGCCCCGGCCAGGGAAGGACGGCTGCAGCAGCAGGGGTCGGTTCGAGCGTGTCCCTGGTGGTGGCGGCCCATGCTCCGTCCCGCTCAGCTGCAGCCCCAGCACAGCCCC
>NW_010409586.1:0-2350 GCF_000710305.1 Buceros rhinoceros silvestris
CATCTCTGACCTCACCTGGAGCCAGAGAAGGGTTTCTGGAGGAAATACGCTTCAGAGTGGTGCTGAGCCCGTCCGCAGCCCCTTGGCACAGTGGGTGACTTTGGGGGCATCCAAGGAAGGTGTTGCTTTGCTCTGACTTACAGTCACTTTAGTGACAACAATAAAATCCACCCCCAACAAGGCTCCCAGGGCCATCCCCCGCATTTCCCAGTCCTGCCAGTGCTGCCTTTCCAGTCTGCCCAGATCCCTGCTGGGGGGTGCTCACCAGCTGGGCCACAGCAGCACCCACAGATAAACTGTGACGCATCTTTCAGTCCCGTTTGTGCGCTAATTCCCTTTGCAATCACACCGGGAGGGGGTTAGTTCCCTTTACCTGGACATTGCCTTCCAGCCCCACAACCGCCTTCCCCAGCAGCCACCACTCCCAGAGGGGCCCGATCCATGTCGCACTAAGGTCTCCCTGGAGCCTTCTCTGCTCCAGGCTGATCCCCCCCAGCTCTCTCCCCTCTCCTCCCAGCAGAGGGTTCCACCCTCGGGTCACTCCTGGGGCTTCTCTGGCCCCGCTCCAGCAGCTCTGTGTCTCTGTGGGGCTAGGGAGCCCAGAGCTGGACCTGGGGTGGGAGGGAAAGGCAAAATTTTTAAAAACCCACCACTTTTTAATTGATTCAACTGCACAAGAAGGGAAATGTCCCAAAATCAGAACAACCATCAGCTGAAACTTTCCTTTGACTTTATAATTACAGAATAGAAAAGAAATCCTCGGTTCACGTTACAAATACGGTCTCATATAAAAACAAGCCAACAGAAAAGAAAGAAAGAAGGTTGCTGCGCGCCGGTGCCTGGCTGCTGCTGAGCTCAGGAGAGAGGGGAGCCCTTCCCGAAGAGTTTTAAATGGTAGCAAGTTTCCTTCTGCTTCCTGCTGGGCCTGAGAGGGGGGTTGAGCAGGCGGGTGTCTCCCATCCCATCCCATCCCATCCCATCCCATCCCATCCCATCCCATCCCATCCCATCCCATTTTATCCTATCTCATCCCCTCTGTCTCGTCCTTTTTTTAAGCCTTTCCCATCCCATCCCATCCCATCCCATCCCATCCCATCCCATCCCATCCCATCCCATCCCATCCCATGCCATCCCATCCCATGCCATCCCACGGTGGGTCAGCAAGAGCATCCTTGGTCCTGGAGAGGAAAATACACCTTGGAGATGCTGCTGTCCCCAGAGCTGGGCAGCGCTGGGGATGGGGATGTGTTTTGGGTTAGGGGGGGTGATCCGCTGCCTCAAAAACACTGGTTTTCTTGGAAAAAAAGAGGGGAAAGGGTGGAAAAATTATTGCCTCTAAAGTTTGCAGCTTGGCAGAGGCAGCAGAGGGGCTGCCGGGGTGATGCAGCCCGTCCCCTGCCCAGGGTCTAGGCTCAGGCAGCTTCGCTCATTGGCACTTCATGTCTGCTTGTTGGGAAGGACAAAAAAAATATCACTCCAGGGTGCAAAACCCATCCCCAGATAACTCCCAGCACTGGAGGAATACCACCTGGGAGGCGCAATTCAAGCGTCCCCTCCTGCTCCCAGATGCAAGTGTGGGCTTGGGGCCAGACCCAGGAGCAAGCACATCCCACCTCCTGGAAAAGGAGACTGAGGAGATCAGGGCAAGCTGGGATAATACTTCATGAAACTCCTTTTTTCCTTCCAGCTTCTTCTGAGGCTTCTCATTCCCAGCTTGTCTTCATTTTGCAAAGCCATCGCTGCCCAACAGACCTTGCACATTCCCCCCCACCACCAAATCACCACGCCCCCCGTGCCAACGTGGCCCCTCTTCTGCTGCCAAATCTGATGGATGGATTTGCCACCCAGACCCCAATGGATGGAGGGGCTGGTGGGGAGGGTGGTGTCAGAGAGACCCTGAGCTGCCCTCCCCAGCCCTGGGTGAGGGGCCAGGGGGGCTCCGGGGCAGCCCCGGGGTGGGCAGAGCATTGCTGAAGGCACGATGTTGGCCTTGGGAGGGGGGCCTGGCACATGCTCGCTGGGGGGGGTTGTGCTCAGCCAGAGTCTACTCAGGCACTTTAAATTAAGAAAATAACCAAACCCCAATAATTTAAAAAAAATAAACAACCCAAAACATTCATTAGATTAAAACAGCCGGAAAGGGGCTGTGTCGAAAGCAGCATCAGTATTGCCAAATTTGAGCAAGAACCCCCCAAAATGTGGGAGGGATGGGGGGTCTTTCAGGGGGGCTTCAGGAAGCTGTGTCCCCCCACCATGTCCCCAGATCTGAGGGGGGTGTCGAGGCAAGATGCTGGCGGCCAGATCCAGGTCCTCAGGGCGAGGGGAGCAGCCTGGACCCAGCCCCTTCCAC
>NW_010409587.1:0-222 GCF_000710305.1 Buceros rhinoceros silvestris
GGGTGGGGCCAGGCGGGCCCCTGGCCCAGCCACTGCCCCCCGGAGCTGGCAGCCGGGCAGCCCGGCCCTGCCCTCAGCCCCTGCCCCCCCCCAGCAGCTGCCTCCCTCCCAGCCTGCATCTTCCTTGGGGCCAAACACTGTTGTTGGTGTCACCGCCACCTCTGTCACCACTGCCACTGCCAGCCCAACCCTGCTCGGGGCTGGGGAAGCGGGTCCGCTGGT
>NW_010409587.1:539-765 GCF_000710305.1 Buceros rhinoceros silvestris
GGGCCCCCCCAGCTGTGGGGGGCACAGACCTGCTCCGGCCATCAGGCAGCCCCAGAGGGTGGCCAGATGCTGACACTGCCCGAGTGACGCCAGCACCAGCCGCATCAGGCAGAGCCCCCCAGGTGTTCATCGTGGAGGACCAGCCGCCCCTCCTGAGAGGTGGGTCTGAGGGTTTAGGACCCTCTGCCTGGGCGCGGTGGGGGGAGAAGAGCTCTGAGGAGCCATC
>NW_010409588.1:0-3281 GCF_000710305.1 Buceros rhinoceros silvestris
GTATATATATATTTTATATAAATTTCTTTTTTTTCTTTTTTCCTTTCTTTTTGTTTTTGAAGTGCAGCAAGAGACCAAATACCCCAATAAATCTGATCAAAGAAAGAGCACAAAAGGCCGAGCAGTTTCCAAATGGCATTTTATCAGATTTTGTTTGAACATTTGATTTCTTTTTTCTTTTTTTTAAATCCTCATTTTTGCAATCCAAAATATTACCTGAAGTTTTTATTTTTGTTTTTCAACTCTTTGGCACAATTTTTTGTGGGTGTTCGGGCTGCTACAGTACAAGTCAGGAGAGACCTTTCCCTTCGCGTCCTCACTGCCAATTTTCGGAGCACTTCACCTGCGTGGGGTCTGTGGTTGGTTTAAGCCTGAAATCTCGTTTGACAATTTATTTCTACTCCCTCTAACGCAAGAGTTTGTTTTTTCCCCCATTTCTACATTCACAGTTGAACAATATTCAGGAAGGAAAAGGCGCTTCGATGAAACGGGACCGTGAAAAGCGTCACTCAACGGGAGCTCTGAACATTCGTCAGTGTTTCCCTAAAAGAAAAAGCCCTAAAGAGCGACTTTCCTTTTTTTTTTCCTTTTTTTTTTTCTTTTTTTTTTTCTTTTTTTTTTTCTTTTTTTTTTTCTTTTTTTTTTTCTTTTTTTTTTTCTTTTTTTTTTTCTTTTTTTTTTTCTTTTTGTGTTTTTTTTTTTTTTGTTTTATCCTCTTTTCTGGTTTACATCTCTTACGCTGCATCAGTAGACTGAACTTCGGTTAGTTTATGAAATGCAACAGCTAACCCTTGGTTTGTTTTTTTTTTTTGTTTTGTTTTGGGAAAAGATAAACTGCAATGACTCGAAGTTGAGAATGTGGATACCGCCTCATTCACACACACTCACTCCTAGACCGAAAAAATCCTTCACCCCTCCTCTAGCCCACGCACCGACAGCGTCGTGCGGCAAAAGGCGACAGCGGGCGGCTGGAGACCCAGGCTCCGTCTCCCTCCAGCAGCCAAAGCCAGACCTCACACACAGAGCACCAGTTGAACCCAGTTTCCTCTCCTCCAAACCGGCCGTTCCCCTTCTGCGCCGGAGAAGCCAGTTCCTGGTCTGTCGGAAGAAGAGACTCGCTCGTTACTCGGACAGAAGTGGGTCGTTCCCTCTCCCCGAAGACGTTCGACGCCGGGTTGTCTGCGCAAGTCAGTGCTCAGCTCGCGAACAGCGCTGCTGCTGTGGCGGGGTTGTCGATGTGGTGTGTTTCAAGCCTCACTCACTCATCCTCTCATTCCCAAACATTCAGCATCCGTGCACACTCCTCACTTCCGGGTTTTTTCAAAAGATTGGAGATTTCCAGTGGGGGTCTCAGGTGTCATCCCAATGGTAACAGATCTGCGGGCAAAAAGGGGGCGTCAGAAAAGGACCCTCCCGCCAGACAACGCCATGTTCAGGAGATGCAACTGGAGAAAGTGGGGAAAAAATGACTAGAAGTAACGGGGACGGAGGGGACCTTCTCAGGGCGGGGTGACAAAGCTGTGACAGACTCGCTGTACCAGACGCCGATACACCGTCGTGCCCCTTCTACAACCTGCTCCTTTTAAAAGGTGCTTCAGCAGAATCAGGAGCATCAGAGCTGGAAGGGACCGGTAAGGACCATCGAGTCCAACTCCTGCTCCTCGCTGAACCACCCAGAACTAACCTGTGAGACTGAGATCATCCTCCAGATGACCCCTGAGCTCTGAGCAGCACTGAGGAGTCATAGGATCACAGACTGGTTTGGGTTGGAGGGACCTTCAAAGCTCCCCCAGTCCCACCCCTGCAGGGAGCAGGGACACCTGCACCCAGAGCAGGGGGCTCAGAGCCCCAAGGGCCAACCTGACCTGCCATGGGGCCAGCGATGGGGCTGCTGCCACCTCTTGGGGCAACCTGGGCCAGGGTCTCACCGCCCTCAGCATCAACAACTTCTTCCTTCTCTCTGGTCTGAACCTCTCTCCCAGTTTAACCATCACCCCTTGGCCTGTCCTGTCCCCACAGCGCCTGCTAGAGTCAGTCCCTGCATTTCCTACAGGCCCTTTTACAAACTGACAGGCCACAGTCAATAGGCTCCAGTTACGCTGCATTTGGAGGAGCGCAGGATCGTCCCCGACTAGCAGGGGAGATGCGTTTCCTGGTGCGAGGAGCCCATCCAGGCTGCGTCAGGTCTGGTGGGACCCAAGCAGCTCACCGTGTTTCTGATGGTTCCGATACGCAAGACCAGAGACGGGGCTTGTTTACAGAAAAATAAACCAGAACCAACCTCCTAGAGAAGGAGGCTTCTGTGAAGCGACTCTTTCAGACTCAGTTGAGCCAATGCCGTAAGCACGCAATGCGAAAAGGAGGTGGGTGTCCCCCTTACCAAGCTTGATTCTTCAGTTTCCTCAGCTCTTTAGTCGCCCAGGTAGCGAGGGTTTTCGTTTTGTTCGTCTTGGATCTCCTCCCCTCAGTTAGCAGTTCATGTATCATGGGTCTAGCTTCTACTAATTTCAGGACGTCTTTCCCAAACGCTGTACACAAATCCCTGCAGAAGACAGAGAGGCTTCGAGGCTGAGCGCCACCAGCAGCTGTGCCAGCCCCGCTCCGAGCGGCTCCCGCTAGCACAGAGATCTGACTCACAGCTAACGGTCTCTGGAAAGCGCTGCGTACGGTCACTGCCTTCAGCAGCAGAGCTGAGCGCTCCTCTGGAACTGTGACTGACCAGAGACACTCTGTCTCCTGTCCAGAGACTGATGTTCCCACCAGCTCACACTGATCACAACAGAAACGCCCCGACCTGAGCTCCTCCGTACTCAGTGAATTGAAGTCGGGGTGTTTTAAGCCCAGGTCATCCTTCAAAAAACCTGGATCTGCACGTTCTGTCACGCAACCAGAGACACTCTGTCTCCTGTCCAGAGACTGATGTTCCCACCAGCTCACACTGATCACAACAGAAACGCCCCGACCTGAGCTCCTCCGTACTCAGTGAATTGAAGTCGGGGTGTTTTAAGCCCAGGTCATCCTTCAAAAAACCTGGATCTGCAAGTTCTGTAACGCAAAACCAGCTTCCACTTCTACCCGCTGGTTTTCATCCCGTCAAAGGGCCTCACCTCACTTCACACCGTGGGTTAAACCGCCAGCACCGGGCCGTAAAAATCCCAGGATGGATGTTAAATGCTTCCCACAGTCACAAAAACGCAGCGTTCCCTATCAAGGCTGTTGTACCAAGATTTCAGTCTGCGTACGGAGCGTGCTGGCGGCCGCCCCCGCGCCGGGGCACTCAC
>NW_010409588.1:3534-19837 GCF_000710305.1 Buceros rhinoceros silvestris
ACCAAGATTTCAGTCGGCGTACGGAGCGTGCTGGCGGCTGCCACCGCGCCGGGACACTCACCCGATCAGTCCAGCAGCACAGGCCACCACTCCGTCGGTGTGATCCTCATCTCCAGCAATGTGGTCGATGTAAGACAGAATAAATTCTACTCTGGGCTGCACCAGCATCACATCCGCTGAAAGAAAACGGCTTTATCACAGCGGGTTTGGGTTCAACGGACCGTCCCTGAAAGGGGAGTCCAGCACGCACCCCCAAAAGGGAGCACCCGGCCCCAGAAGAGCTCTCTGAGACAGGGAGGGGAGAAACTGCCAGAGGAAGAGGAACCACAGCGAAGGGCTTTAAACGCCCTCCCTGCTCGTGGCAGCAGAGCGTTCACTCCCACAGGGAAGGGAGCGAACAAGGACATGCTTGAGGATGTGATGCCAGCAGTGAAACAGCTTGTCCAGGCAGAGCTCTTCCCTCCTCCCATCACCCCTCCAGGCACAGACCTACCACGGCAGGACGGAGTACTCACGATGAACGTTTTCTTGGTCTCCCTTCAATCCCTGGATGATGCCAGTGTAAGCTTCCAGGCAGCCCTCCCTCAGCTCGTTCAGGTAATCCACCATGTCGTAGTCGGACTGGAAGGGCACAGGAGAGCTCACCTCAGCCCTGCCCTGGGGACGCGAGCGCAGCCCGTCCCCGCCAGGGACGTGGACCCAGGGGCCGGCTTACCTTGTCGACCTGCGCTTGGGAGGCCTGCTGGAGGGTGTTCAGGACAACGTCCAGGTACTTCTTGAACTCCCCTCCAATGGCAAGGGCGATATCACCAAACACCGAGAGAATCTGAGGCTTCACAGACCTATGAACGTTTTCATTCTGGAAGAGGTTTCAGCACCGTTACGTTCAGTTGTGCTTCTCTATAAGGGGGGAGGAGCTAACGAGATGTTGGCTTGCGCCGTAAATCGTTACCCCCAATAAATCTGGATTCCATTCAAATAGTAAAGCCAGATAGTTGTCAAACACGAGATCTTCCGAGCATGCCTAACACTTCTGCTTCTCCCACCTCCCACCTTCTCCCGAGTGTGCCAGCCAACTGTTACTAACCGGCTAATGAGAAGGAAAACACTCACCCCCAAGTTCTCCAGGAGCAGCTGCATAACCTCGTCACAGAAAGGCAGGATGTTGGATTGCAGGGCTCGGCACAAGTCACCAACCAGGCCCACTGAAGCCAGACAAACCTGCAAACAGAACAGCGAGTGAGACACCCACCCGCTGAGTCAGCCTGCCGCACTCACAGCTCGAAGCACCGTGGAGTGGCGAGAGTCTGCAGCCCTGAAACCTCCGAGAATAACGACCCTCCAATGACGAGTCTCTGCCTCGTTCACCGCTTATGTCGCAAAGCTGCGAAGAGCCGAACGTGCTTCACCAAAGGGAAGGCGAGAGATCCGGCTGCCAGCAAAGCGCCAGCAAAGCTCGACATCCCCTTGCTCGGAACAGACGCTACCAACTTCAGCAGCCAAGAGGCCTCGACACCCGCCCCACGGCGAGTACCATGACTTGAGCTTCTCGAGGAAACTCACAGCCAGCAGAAACCTCTTTCCTCACCAAGGCCAACTAAGGCGCGGCCACTGCGAGAACAGGGGCCCAGGCAGCGAAGCGCTGCTGCTGAATTCGGTGGAGAAGCTCAGTCTGTGTGTGCTGCCAGTAGCTAGAGGAAAGGCTCTGCGGTTCCAGGGGGGGTTTCCTCACCAGCAGCAGTGGCACACCTGAACTCAGCACCTGGGAGCAGACTGAACACGGGGCTGCCTGGTTTGGCCTCTACCTGGTACTCGGCGTAGTTCTTCAGTCCAATGCCAAGGAAGGGTTTGAAGGCATCCATGTACTTCAGAAACTCGCCACCTAAGACTGTGCACGGAAAAGATTCTAGTTAGAAAAAGATCCCAACCTACAACGTGGAGTAAAACACAACAGAAACGCACCATTACGTCCCACCCAAAACCAGAACCTGTGTGTGCCGCAGAAGCATGACAAGTGAGTCCTGCACTAGACGTCACACACAAACTGAGCGGCAGTGGAATGTGTCCAGCAGGACTGCACAGATTCAGAAGCGCGCAGTTCCTCGCAGGCCTCCGAGGACAGAGAACCCCCTCCTGTGCTCAGAGGCACATCCAGATCTTCCTGACGGAGCAGACCCACTTGAGGAGAGGGACGTGGCCACGCGCTTCAGACAGGGCCCGGCACCGCTACGTTGCCCTGCAGCAGCGGAAGACTCTGCGCCTTTCCCCCTCCTTTCCTCCCCTCGGGAAACAGCTGCTCGGGCTCTGCGGAGCTGCGCGGTTCATGCAGGGCACTCAGCTCAGAGGCACATCCAGATCTTCCTGACGGAGCAGACCCACTTGAGGAGAGGGACGTGGCCACGCGCTTCAGACAGGGCCCGGCACCGCTACGTTGCCCTGCAGCAGCGGAAGACTCTGCGCCTTTCCCCCTCCTTTCCTCCCCTCGGGAAACAGCTGCTCGGGCTCTGCGGAGCTGCGCGGTTCATGCAGGGCACTCACTCTTCAGAGGTTCACACTCAAGCAATATTTGAAGTAAAATATTCCTGCTCTTCTCCACCAACTCCTACCCTCTCCACGTCGCTCCCATCACTGAGAGCACGCACGCAGACTGAGCTGTCCCAAACGGAAAAGGCCTTTGTCCCGAGAGGACGCGCATTTCCATCCTGACTCGCTGGTGAGCTCACAACAATCCTGCTCAGCCTCCTCATTCGCTCCCTCGGGCGAGCCCACCACAAGCCCCAGGAGCAGCCAGGAGCCTGCAAAGACCTGATCTCCAAGACACGCCAGTGTGGGAAGGGGCTGCTCCAACGAGCCAAAGTTCTGCTGCGCTTACGAGGGGCCCAGCGCTCTCGGAGCAATCAGGAATGTTCCTCCACCAGACCCAGGTCCTGCCGCCTGCTCGGAGCCCCACAGGCCAGCCCAGGAACCGCCTCGGGACCCCGCGAGCCTCCCTGCAACCTGAGCTTGCTGAAGGCCCGTTTCCAAACCACGGCTGTATTCACGATAAGGCAGCGTCAGGCAACAAGGTTCCACACAGGCTTTCACCAGCCCCTCAACTTCCACGCTCATGTGACAGCAGAGCCTGTTCCTGCAGCTCCACGTGATGCCACAGCCGCCACCTTCTAGCCCTGAACCATGAGCTCAAACTGCCCGCAACACAACCCAAAGTTTGTATTGCTTCACCCGCTCTGACCCAGCCAACGCTCATCTCAGCCACCGTGATTTCATCTAATCGAGAGCAATGACCGTAAATCCACCAGGGACAAACCGAGTCGCGGGCAGCAGCAAGTACGAGTCATGTGGGTAACGCTGAATCTGCCCGGCAGCGGCACAGGAGACCAGGCTCCCACCGCGCTGAGCACTTAGTAGCACTGGGGTTTATTTCTGGCAGAATTTGTGTGGTAGCTGTTATTAACGGAAAACAAACCATTTGTTCACGAAACAGCAGCCCAGCGTAACCGGCCAGTCTCAGCTGTGGGGAGAGCTGGCCAGAACCACCTCCAGCAAAACCAGGAGCTGGTGATGGGTTTTGCCACAGACAAAAGGAGAAGAAAGCAAAAACTCCAGTTCTGTCCCAGCTCCGCCTCCCCCCAACCCAACCTCGCTCTGCGGCGCAATACTGACCTTCTACCAGGGTGCCGACAGCCATCAAGGCGTCCTCCTGCACGCCCCCCGAGCCCGCCGTGCTCTGGAACATCCTCAGCAGAGATGCCATCACCACGTCGGAGATCTGCAAAGCGTCCTGATGCTGGACCTTCCGGAGGACATTCTGGGTGGGAAGGGAGACAGAGATTGGAATTGTTGGTGTCCAGGTGAGGCTGGATCGCGCCTCTACATCCCCTGCGCCAGCTCCGAACGCTCATGACCACGCCGGGCTGCTGAAAAGGGAGCTGCTGTTTGAAAATCTGAAATATGCTTCGTCAGCGCGAGCGCAAAGCCCATTCATCTGAGCTGCATTCCAGTTCCAGCTACAGAACCCGCTGAATTCACCTTTCCTGCTGCATAGGCTGTTCTCCAGGCTTTCGTTTGCAAGCTGGCATTAAATGGGACCAAGTCTGGCCCCATAAAAAAGACACCAATCCTTTTCCACCACAGCAATGTGACCACAAGCTCCTACTGCCAAGCACAGGGGGGCATGAAAGCTTTGCTTCTAAACCCGAATTAAACTGCAGAAGCGCTGGTTGTTAAAGGACGGCATGTCCTCACCGCTGCCTGCGGTTCAACCGCTCCCCTGCCCCAGGATGAGGAGGAAAAACTCCCCTACAACCAACCCAAACCCATCCTCAGGACCACGTCTAGCGCTGAGGTGTTTGGAAAGCGAAAGACTCGATTCCTTAAACCTGCAGAGGGAAATAATTATTCCAAGTCTGATTCTTCTATCTGAGTCACCCCAAAGAGATTGACTTTGACTGCTTCAATAATTGACTTGATTTTCTCGTTCCTCGTAAATATTAACAAATGTTTTTCCTCTGCTGGATGCTCACAATAGTTATTTCCAGCAGAAGAGAAGAAAGTCTGTAACAAAGCCACGTATTTGACTATGTAACACTGAAAAAAAGTCTCCCTGATGATTTTACTTAGTGGTATTGAAATACCTGCTGCAGCTGCTGTAAAAATTTAAGGTTCAGAGTCTGCAATAATGAAGAAACACAGGTTTAAGAATTAAAACTAGCAGCTTCATTCTACATGCACTACACTTCCCCCAGGGAAAGGAAGCTGAAAGAGATCAGTGATCACACTGTGCCAAAAGATGACATTCTGGATACCAAAATCTCGCCACTAAAGGCCACCATAAGGGGAAATTATTCCCACCTACCCATTATTTGAAAAATTACCCTAAAAATCAGCGAATGAAAGGAACAGCCGATGCTGCGGGCTTTTGAACAAGGAGGATGAAGCCAAAACAACCTGGAGAACACTCCCCACCTCACTATGGGGAGCAGGAGGCTACAACCTCCTGAGATGGGCTGTGATCTGCAGGCGAGGAGAAAGCTCCTTCCCTGCGCCAACAGGAACGGGAGAAAAACTGCAGAGAACAGTAACACCACCCAGCGAGGGGACAAATCCAAGCAGAGGCAGATCCTCTGCTCTGCTCTGCCGTTGTTTCAGGCTACGCAGTGCTCTGTCACACCTCCAGAAGACGCTCCTCTCCGAGCTGAGGAGATGCTGGTGATGTTGATTCTAGGTCTATTATAGAACATGGGAGCGGCACCTTGTAGCCGTCACCAAGCCAGGCACGCCGGCAGGGCAGCACCCTTCCTGCAGCGCAGGCTGGGAAGCTTCGCTATCAACCACCACGGGCTTCGGGAGGCTGCTCCGAAGAACCTCCCCAGCAGTTTTGGGGGAAACAAAACACGGCTGTTTTCCGTGGGCTGGGTAGGAGCAAGCGAGGAGCTGAAATGCACCAGTACTCCAAGTCACGTGGGCTGTTCATTACCAGATGTTTAATTTCAAGGACACTCAGTGCATTTTAATTAGTGCCATTTTAAATAAGAACACCAACCACAAGAGGCAGATGAACAAATTAAAGCCATTATGGAGTTTTTTGTCTGTGCCAACCAAAGCGATCGTTCAGCCTGTAGCCAACAGAGCAGCCAACCTGAACGCGTGCACAACCTTTACCATGCCATGAACATGTTCTTGATTCACATCACCCTGAATTTTCTAAGTCATGTGTTCCTGAAGCCTTCTGAACCTTCTGTCACCTCCCACACATCAGCTGGGGCACAAGATCCCATTTCCTCATTCAGATCTCATCAACAGGACCAGGTTTGCATCCCCAGGGCACAGCAATGTCTCCAAAGCTGCCTCTTCCCCGTAACCACAGACACAGGAGACAGGAACTTACTTGTAGAGTAGCACAAAGAAGAGACTGAAGATCATTGAACTGGATTCTGTCGGAAGTGCTCTGGATATGAGACTGGAAAAGAGCAAAACCCCACAGGTGAAAAGCCTGCGCCACAGGCCACGCAAACCCAGCGCGTTCGCGTAGAATCACCCCATCGCTGGGGTTGGAAGAGAGCTTTGAGCTCCTCCAGTTCCCCCAGCACCGCCAGGTCCCCGCTGACCCCTGTCCCCCAGCAGCACCTCCACCCGGCTGGGAAACCCCTCCAGGGGTGGGGACCCCACCACTGCCCTGGGCAGCCCGGGACAGGGCTCGACAACCCCAACGGGGCAGAAACGGCTCCTCAGGGACAACCTCAACCTCTGCTGGGGCAACTGGAGGCCGGTTCCTCTTGTGCTACCAACTCTGACAGCACGGGTGGCAGAGGTTCAGATTGAAGACAAGAGGTACTGGGCAGAAGCTTAAAGTCTCTACCTATCTACAAAAAGCCCCACCACCGTCAGGAACAAAACTCGTTCTTCTACACCAGATGAAGGCACAGCACAAGGGCCACATCGCACCCCCTTGTTTCCTTAAGCCCTGACGGGGCTTTGAAACTCGGATCGACCCACCTCCATCTGCAGCACTTGCTGCAGTCGCTCCATGATGACCAGGGTTGTCTTTTGCACAGCGGGGTAACAGTCCTTGGCACTGTTTTTCACTATTTCCATCAGAGATTCATATGCAGAACTCCTCAAGTTATTCTGGTGTCCATCAGGCCTGTAACAGAAGGAAGATATTTGCAGCCCCCAGCTCAGGCTTGCTTAGAAACAGACTTGTGTTTTTTTTTTTTTTTTTTTTTAGGAAATCTGTAACGGCTAAATTTTAGTGTTGTGACAAGCAGAAGCACTCGCCTTCCTGTATTCCAAGACTCGAAAGTAAATGAAATGTGCAAAGCGACTTTTGGATCAGTTTTTCATTTGCTATTAATAATGACTTCGAGTATCTTCAGTCACTGGAGGAAGTGCTGGAGCAGCAGAAGCCTCGAGCCCCCACGTCCTGGCATGCCCCTGCCCTGCCCGGGCAGAGTGGTCTCCAGAGGTGAGCAGCACACAGCACCACCTCTGACAGCCCCCCCAGACATCGGGGAGGGTGTTAAATGCGAAATAAAGACAGCTCAGAAGAGTGATGGGCTTCAGAGTCTTGAGCTAGACACTACTCTGCTGGCTGGATGTAAATTAGACAGGAAGAGTTGAGACTTTGAACCATTCAGACACTGCTTCAGAAGAATCCTGCAACAAAAGGCTTCAGCTGATGACTGAACTGATCCAGGGACCGAAGATTTATGCGACCTTCGAGGCAGAATACGACTTCAGCACTACCCTTATTTTGCATCCGCAGAACCGAGAAAAATATTTTGCCTTGTCTATTTATACTTCAGCTTAGTTGGGAAGGACAGTAGCCGCCCTAACTAGGTCCTCAGCTCTTCTGGGAGTACCTGGTGCTGATGTCAATGGATGTGACCCTACAGCAACAACCGCAGCATAAAACAATCGCAGAGAAACCAACTGTGTGATACACACGGATTTCTAATTATGTCTTGCTGCAATCCTGATTACTCAGTGGCCTTACAGCCAACCTTGAAGAGTCCTGTGACTCCTGTACAGGCTTAAACTGCGCTTGGAGACTTCAGAATAAACCATGGAAGAGGCTTCCTGGAAATCCCAGACTTAGTAAAAGCAGATACAGACAAAACACCAAGGAATTATTCTGTGTGGATAATGTGCAGATCAGCACGCTAGACTCCGTGGGACACCAGACTGGCCCGGTTCTGAACAGCCCTGCTCACAGCTAAGCTGGGAGAGAAAGAGCACCAAAAGCCTGAAGTAATACAAAAGCCTCTTTGCAGAAGAACTTAAGCCAGCGGTGCTGCGTTACCTGTCTGCAGTCTCCAGAAGTTTCTGGACTATTAGCTCGAACGAAGAGGATAAGCAGTAGGTCGCTGGTTCCTCCTGATCATCAGCTACATCAGCAGCTTCATAGGCAGCTTCAGCAAGACTAGAGAAGGCCTGAAACACAGAACCACCAGCGCGGTTACTCAGCTGAGCTCCCCCTCAAGCGCAGAGACACATTTTCCAGCAGTTTTCTTTCTGACAAACCAACCCCAACCCTCTGAGCATGCAGGATTAACAGTCCCCGTTGCGAACAGTTCAGGGCACTGAACTTTTGTGCAACAGTGTGAGAATTTCAGACTTAAAACTCAACATTGACACCCGAGGCAGTCAGGCTGCTGCAGCCCAGGGTCTGCACAGCGTCACCAGCCTCAACAAGCAGGAGCTGTCAAGAACCAAACTGATACAGAGAGACTGTGGGAACCCCGCGGGGTATCAGTGGGTTCTACCCCCTCTCCAGCATCACAGGTTACGATCCTGGTTTGGACCAGGCTGTGGACTGCTCCAATTCCCAACCACGCAGCAACTGTAGCTGCTCTGAGGTGGATCAGAGGAGTTGAAAACCTCCTGATTTCCATTTCAATCTGTAACATATCCTAGTCATCATCTTCAGGAGACAAAAGCCACAGCTGCAGGACTTTTGCCAGGATTAACGGATCAGGGAAAAGCTCCTGTACTGCCTCGAAGCCTTCAAACCTCTGGAATACTATGAGAACAAATCCTGCCACCTCTAAAACTTGTTTTGACACGCAAATACTCATCTCCAGCTCAACCGTTACCGAGCAGCTCTCTTAAGAGGCGCTAAGGGACACATCCTCTTTAGGCAACACACATCAAGACGAGGATGCAACTGAAGCTATCAAACCAACCCACGGGTTTGCAGCTCTGTGAGTGAAGAAAACAACCTCATGCTCCTCAGTTTAGCTCTGGACCCGCTGCAGAGGCCAGCTCAGGTAACGGGAAACACAGGATCTCATCTCTCCCTTAAGGCTGCTCCCCCAAAGCAGCTAAATCCCAGCCTAAACAACTCCCAGAGTTGTGATCAAAGACAGTTCCCACAGGATTTTCAAGCTGAAAGTAACTTCTATTTGCATTTTTCTCCTTAAAATCCATTTCTTCCTTTATTCTTTCCTACCACAGCCACAGACTTGAGGTAACTTACAGTTCAACAGTTGTGTGTGCTGATGACCAAGCCACGAGTTGATTTGAAATCCATTTGAGTATGTATATATTAACACCTATTAATATATACGAACAAGAGCTGCATCCCGCTTGTCGCCAGACCCTTGGCACACACCCCGTGGCAGCGGGGCTGCCTTACCCAGCACACGTTGGAGGCCACTCGGGGCTCGGCGCTCAGTCCCTCCATCAGACACTGCAGCAGCGGAGCGAGGTAAATGTCATTGATGGCGGCTTCTGGAAGCATCTCGCAGATCCGGCCCACGGTCCAAGCAGTCGTGTCTCGAACCACCACGCTGGGGTCCTTCATTAGTTCTATTAAAGTCGGCATTGCCTAGAAGCGAGCGGCAGGGAGGAGAAGGACGTGGTCACATGCAGTACATGGAAAGAGGGATTTGCTGCTGTTTGATTTTCACGTGTTCTCCATGAGCCAGCGATAGATTGGCAAGGGGAGGACAGTCTAGAACCAGTCAGGCCACTGCTCTCACATTTAAGATTCATGAAGTTATTTCTCGGGGTTGAGACTTGAGAACTGAGGCACCTGGAGCCAGGTATTCCAAGTCCTGCACGTCCCTGTGAATTAGAGCTACATAATCTGCCCCGGGGCCACCACATCTAAAACATGACTATAAGGTGACAACCTCCTGCTTCTCTCAGAGTAAGAACAACGTGCCAAGCAGGCGTCCTCCTCAGAGAGGTTTTGCTCCAAGAAAACACAGTGAGTCTTACCTGTATGACTAGTGGTTTGAGCTGGTTCGGCTCTGGTCCTTCCAAAATGCACCCAAAAGCCATCACCGCTGCGTCTCGGTATCGCCAGTCCGGGTTTTTAATGTGTTCTTTAATGAAGGGCAGGACATGAGGAACAATGTCATCTTCACAGCAGGTCGCCAGGAGCATGAGGCAGACTCCTGCCGCCTTGCAGGGGTTCCAGTCGTCGTCATCATCGTTCTCATCCTAGGAGGCGAGCAGCACTGCCGTCAGTCTGGGGGGAACATCCCTTATCCCTTCCAGGCCCCAGGGTGCTGGCAGCTCTAACGCTGCCTCATGTCCGGGCGTTATATTTAGAAGCACCTACGGTAGCCTCAGACATCTCCCGACCCACTTCTCTCTCATCTCAGCCAAGATCCTGCTCCTTTGATCTGTGCTGGCCCTCAGAGCAGCCGCTTCTCCCCTCGACTGCCAGCGCAGCCACTCACCAGGTTCTTTGAAGCTGCTGTCTGTGATTCTCTCACCCGTTTTGTCTTTCCCGTTTTATCAGGCACTTTAGAACCTGCTGCACCTGAAGCTGGTGTCCAAGCGGACACAGACACAAAGCAAACGGGGGAACAATTCCCTGGGTTTGCTCAGAGCGCCGAGCATTTCCCCAGTTTGTCGCAGTAAGCCAAATAAACCCCTTCCTGCATGGCTTAATTAGCAGTTTTATTTTATGATTAGACCTGCTGTAGCAAGTGAGTCCATTAGTTTTGATTAGACTGTGAAACAGTCCAAACAAGTCCCTGTGAAGTGCTTAATAGGTACTAAATAAACATGGACTTCTCAGTTCAAAAAGTGAAAGCTCGAGAATTCCAGAAATTGGATCTCTAATGACGCAGAGACTGTGTATCGGTTGGGATGTCACAGTCAGGAACACAGAGACCGTCAAACCTCTTCAGAAACCAGAAATACAGGCAGGTGTTAACAGAATTCGGCACAAAACCGTCGCTGCGTGCAGTCTCACAGTCTCAGACCTAACAACCGCTGCATCATTCGGTCAGAGTGGTGCATGGTGTCTCATCACAGACCAGGACTGCTCCCACCTACCCCAGGGGACCTAAAGCACCTCTGGGACCACGGGTCTCAGCCGCGCCAGGCAGCACCGACCCCCACGGACAATCTGCTCCTCTGTGCAGCAGGCAGCACCGCTGCCCCGGAGCTTCGCGTGGGCGCAGGACGTGGCTTGGGACGCGCAGGAGGAGTTTGGGTTCGCAGCTCACCTGTTTTGTTAAGGTTTGTGTTAGAATCGGCACCAAATACTGCAGCGCTCCCTTCGCGTAGAATTTGCTCGTGTGCTCTGGAGGCCTTCCTTGCTCTGCTGCCTAAAAAACAAAAGTTACACGATTCTCAGTGGCCACCTAGCCATGCAGGCTGACTTCGGAACTCCAGGAGGTACGAGCTCTCCTCTGCACGCTTTCCCCTCCTTCCCCACACAAACTTGACGTTACCACAACACGCAGGAACCTCAAGGACACCCAGTCCGAGTTCAACAATCAATACGCCAGTCGGATTTGCCGTTCCATACCCGTACAGACCCCTCCTCACACATACAAAAATAGGTATTTTCAGTTTGCAGTTGTGTGTAATTAACAGGTGACCCCAAGCAGAAGGTCTTTAGCGCACAGATTAAACCTGCGTGCTGCTGGCTGGCCCTTTAGCCTTGCTTTTTTGAGATTTCCACATAAAAATGTATTTAGCATCATTTAAAGATGCTAGAGCCTTTCGAAATTTAAGCTATTATTGATCTCTACAGCTAAACCAGCATCTGCACGCAAAGCAATACCCCAAATTCATCTCCAGCCCCAGCCACTGGAAGGGATGAGGATTACTTTTATTTCATCCCATCATTTTATACTTAACTCATAAATAATGTATTATATAGAACGTGACCGATCTTTGTGAGTGCTGGGGTAGGGCTACGTCCCTCACAGACCCCACTAGGCCTCCAGGACAGCGGATGATTGAAGAAACGCTCTCTCTTTGGTGTGGTGCAAACATCAGCAATTCCAGACGCTGTATTAATGAACCAACAGCTCACAGACCTCTGTGATATGGGAATTTTCTGGTATTCCTCTGTGCCTGGAACACAGGCTCAATGCACACGTTGGTACCTTACAGGAGCTTGAGCTGACTCTCGAATGCCAAGAAGGAATCAGGCCGCTGTCACAGATTGTTTGTGGAAAACCAGCACTTGTGTGTCACAGCGTGTTCTCATCAGACCTGCCAGAGAACCCTCACCTCGAGTGGTTTCGTTCCCAGCCAGGCATTAAAACCCGTTTGCTCACTGAAAAAGGCAGTTTGTCCTATTCTGATCTTGTAAGGAAAGGGGTTATAATGCAGCTACACTAAGAGCTTTACACCAGGCTACAAAATAACCCAAAGCGTTCTGAAAGAGGATCCTTGGCTACAGGCTTTGCGCTCCCCCTGAAGAGCCAAATAAACTAACCATAGCTGAGCCCTGGGCAAGACTGGTGCCCAGGCTGGAGCTAATCCCCGTGCCAGGGACCCCAACACTGTGCCGGCGTCCGAAGCGCACGCAGTGCCCACAGAGGCAACCGGCCTCGCGCAGCCCCAGGTCTCAGCTGCTGTCACAGACATGCGTCACGTCATGTCAGAGTGGTGCATGATGCTCATCACAGACCCACGAGGGGCTCAGACGGGCTCTCCTGCACTGTTCCACTCCGGAGGACTTCCGGTTCAAAGACCTGAGCTCAGCGTTCCCAAAGAGACAATTCTGGCACCCGGCGCTTTTCCGTGGCCGCTGGCGAGCTCACCTCGGACGCCTCTATGGCCAGGTCCATCTCCTCATCGCAGACGTTGGACCAGAACTCTATGCCCTGCAGAGCCACCTCATCTATGTCGCTCTTCATCGCTTCAATAGTTATCTTCAGAAACAGGAAAGAGAGGAGGGGAGAGAAGGGTGTTTTAGCAAGTTGTTTCTCTTGAAATACGTGCCCCGACTTTGGGCCAACTGGTACAGCCTCCTCGTTTGGGAGCGGATCAGCTACCAGCTCCTCAGGATTCTGCACAGCAAGCCAAACAATGTGCACTGCCCTGACTGCAGGAGTCTCGAGTTTAAAACTCCTGATGGGAGACTTATGGCCTTCGTTAGGAGAGGGATTCACAGCCAAAGAAAGCAAAATAAATCGGGAAAGGCAGAAAACTTCTCCTCTTGGATTAGAACGAAGGAGTACAGGAAGATCAGACAACCACGTACGAGGAACCCGAGTACTCACAGCAAAAAGCGCAGGACCCATGTACGTCTCCATATACTGATAATAGAGGGACATTATCTTCACCAGGTTCTGTAAGGCAGCCACTCGTACCTGTCGGAGCAGAAAGCGGATCAGAGCCGGGGCCTGTTCCTGAACACCACGCACAGCTGTAGCCAGCCACAGACTAACCAGCCTTCCTGCTGCTGGAGTTTGCTCCAGCCCTAATAAGGTCTTTCACAAGCAGTGACTTAAATCCCCCCAGTAGTTTACTCCTAACTCTATAAAACTCATTTTGCTGGAGTACTTGCACGTGCACCCATCACTTCACAAAATACTGCTGAGTCCACATTACACTTCCCAACTGTTTGCTGACGCCAGCGGTTCTGGCCAGCCTCCCCGGAAAGGTGCAGTGACAGATCGACATTCCATTTCACTCACCCTCGTGTCTGGACACTGCGTTGCTTCACAGACTACTTGCATAATAAAGTGCCTTTCGGACTAGGAGAAGAAATAAAAGAAGATTAGAAGTTTTACAAAAGCACTGGAGTCTTTGCAGGCCTTCCCGCGGAGGCGTGTTGTGCGTCTGGACCAGCACAGGCACTCACGCAGCACTTCAAAAGATGAAGGAACGGTACAGGTGGTCACTGCAGTATTTTAAACCATTTCTCCTCCAAAACAGGAATCCCAAGATTCCATTTCAACAAGCACTTAACAGGCTGTCCAGGAGAGAAAGATCCAGCAGAACTGAAAACACCGGCTTTTTGAGGGGAGAAGGAAAAAACACCCTGCTGTTCCCTGAACTTCTCCAGCAATTGCTTCAAGAAACCCCAGGGCTCAGTCAGGACACACATTTTGAGGAGCAGGACCTGGGTTCTTCCCAGTAGAAGGGACTGACCTGTGCCCAGGCTGTTTACAGGCCTGGAGCCCCTCAGGAATACGGCCTGAACAGATCATGCATCTCCCATCTCAAACTGCAAAGACTCTAGCTGATCCCCGTCAACAGCCACTGGATAGCGGGGAGTGTTTTAACGAAAAGCCCCTCAATAACGACTCCACCGTCCCCAGACCTGGAGCAGGGACTCGATTCAGGAAGGAACAGAGAAATAACGGATGGGCGTGTGCTGTAAAGACCCGCATTCTGAGGCCCCTGTTCTGAAGACTCTCACAGCTTTCCTCCCCCAACAGTTTTCAGAGGCGAAGCTGACGCTGGATCGCTGCCACTCCACTTGAAAGAAAGTGCTGATCCAAGCCTGTGCTCTACAGCAGCACCACAGAGCAGAGTGTGATTAGGAAGCAGAACATCTAACGGGCTGAACTCTAAGGTCAGTTCCACTTCATGCCCCCCAAAAGTCAGCGATGCTTCTTCCTGCCCACCCACGAGCCTCTGAGGATCCCCCCAGCATTTCTGTGTCACAAGAACACCCAGATTTACAGAAATGAATCCAAGGTCTCAGACGCGACAGAATTATGCATCAAACCTCAGCGTGGTGCATGATTTCTCATCACAGACCCTGGATTCAGCCCGTGTGGTTTCAGCCAAGAGCCGTTTCTCCCCTCACCTCTTTGTCAAAGTTTGCTTTGGTGAATTCCAAAGAGTTCAGGAGTGCATTGGTAGCTGCGAGCTTCACATTGTTGCTGGGCTCTTCCTTTCTCATTCCCTGGATGATGGCAGTCAGGATCTCATTGGATTTGTCCTGAAGCTGCTCTGGATCCTAAAAGAAGTGGTGATAAAGTTATTTCCTGGCTGAACAGCTCTCTCTGTGTTTTAAAGTACCCTCCAGGTTTGACCCCGAATCCACAAGGAGAACCGTTAAGACTCAAAGGCCAAGAAGCCCGTTGCTCCCCGGGAGGACCAGAACACAGGTACGAGGAGCTCACACAGCATCAAATCAGCTTCTGGGGCAGGAAAGAGACTGAACTGAGCACAAATCCTCCAGATATTCAAGTCACAAATGCCAAATAAACTGAACAGTTTCAAATAAGAGGCCAACAAACTTCAGACTGCTTGACTTCATTCAATCAGCACGTCAAGCCCACGGATTCCCAGTTCCTTTATGTACTGGGCAGGGGTCTACACCAGCAGCTGCGGCTGAGGCTTTTACTGGTGAAGCTGCCGATCTTTTTTAGTCACAGGGCAAAAGTACATTGCCTGGACCAGCAGCATGGGCTCGAGGCTTAAAGAACGGAGCTGTGAACACAGATGAAGAGTAATTTTTCTTTGTGGTAAGTCTGCAGACTGCAAGAT
This sequence comes from Buceros rhinoceros silvestris, assembly GCF_000710305.1. Lineage (NCBI taxonomy): Eukaryota > Metazoa > Chordata > Aves > Bucerotiformes > Bucerotidae > Buceros > Buceros rhinoceros. The sequence goes on from NW_010409588.1 coordinate 18,742, forward strand.
CCCCAACAACTCCACTGGTTATTGGTACATCAGAATTTATCCAGCAGTAGGTTCCCAAACTACACCACTGATGAATGACAAAAGGACGGACCTTAGTTACAAAATTCCCAACCAGCACGTCAGGGCATGCGAAACCCCGAGGCCACCGATACAGCAACAGCGAACCCGCACCTGAGCCTGGCACGGGCTGGAAACACCAACGCTCGACCTGGAGCTGCCCCCTGTATCGCTGCAGATCTCTCCTTCATTTCCGACCCTCCACGAAGCAACTGGTGCCACCCAAGCCCGGCAGCCCCAGGGAAGCACCAAACAGAAGGTTCTTCCTACTGCACCGTACCGAGGTCCGGCCAGCGACACACCACACGTACGTTCCCTACAGCATCTGGGGGCGCCAAAAGCAGCAGCTCAGTTTGGTTTTCAGGGGTCAGACAGTGCACAGGGAGGTTGCACGCACTTCACATCGGATATTTGATGTGATACGTCGTGACGCTGATAAAACCATGAGACCTTCTCTAGAAGGTGCCTCAAAGAGCCAAATATTCTTGCCTGTGCATCAAAAATTCCTAAATTAGAATAAAGGGGGTCCTAGCACGAGATGAGGGTAGCTGTCAGGTCTCCCCAATGCAAAAAGGAATTACCAACCACAGAACCGGACGTTCTGCTGAGGTCTTATCCCCGTCGAACAGCCACAGCCACCCACAGACTCAAACCTGCCCCTTATGAAAGGTGACCCGGACTCATGCGGTGAAAGCAGGTCAGTCCTTTCAGACCCCACCCCTGCCTGCCACTGCCCGGCGTTCGGGCAGCACAGAGCCATCCTCCGGGCAGCACAGAGCCATCCTCCGGGCAGCACAGAGCCATCCTCCGGGCAAGAGTTAGAGGACATGGGGAAGCTTTGAGCCTTCTAGAGGTAGAGGTGTGAGAAAAGAAGGACGGGGAGAGGAGAGGGGCCAGGCCAGCACTTAAATGATGCTCACGATAATTTAAAATAGCACTTGAACCATCCTCACGGTAACACTTCAAACAGACTCACGATATCCTGGCAGATGTAGCCGATGGCCTCCAGCGTCGACTCTTTCTAGTGCCCTGGAATGAG
>NW_010409588.1:19946-21632 GCF_000710305.1 Buceros rhinoceros silvestris
GGCGGATTTAGCCGATGGCCTCCAGCGTCGACTCTTTCATGTGCTCTGTACTGTGCTGGTTCGTAACGTTGGCCACCAACTGGGGGATGAGCTCGGGCCACTGGTTCATGGGGATCTCTGCGCAGGCGATGCCAGCCACGCACTGGGAGGCTGAGCTGGGCCTGTACGTTTCGGTACCCAACGTCTGCAGAACCTGCGGGCAAGAGCAGCAGCCAGGGTTTGGGGTGGGTGACCACCGACGCCATTCCAAGCGCCCCCCTTCCCCAACAAACCAGTTTGCTCGCTCCGCTTCCTCCCAGCACAGACGAGGCCGTGACCACGGACAAAGAGCGTTTGAAAGGGCCGCGGCTGCCCCGTTCAGGGGTGGTTGTGTGCCACACGTGCCGCTGCCACGTCCTTCAAATCCTGCACACAACAGCGGCTCAACGGGCAATTCCTCCCTGCTCGTGTTATACTACAAAACTGTGAAAGCTGAATGAGCCGTGGTTTAAAAATGACCCCCCTGCAAACACCGGCGTGTTCATGCCAAAGTAATCTAATAAGGCTGAATAATTTTCTTTTGGTTTAATTGCAATCAGAAGAATGATTATTTTTGTATATGCCAATAACATTTCTTTAAATAAAAGAGGGATGTGCGTTTCTTTTCGCATTTCCAGTTCTACACCTTCATTTTCCACTTAATTCTGTATTTCTAACGTTGTTGGACAGAAAACAGTAACAAACTGGTTTTAACTTTGGCACAATCGACCACTCCCACAAATGCCATCGTCATGTCAATAAAAGGCTCAAGTGGGACCATTTCCCAACCTGCCTCTGCCACACAGAGGGTCTGTCACCACCAACCTGCAGTGACCTCCTAACCCGGCACCTCCCAGCGCACCGGTGCTCCCCTTAACCAAACCCCACTGAGCCACCAGTTGCGCCAGCGCTAGGTCTGAACTTTAACCATCAGAGAGCGCAGGAGCCCTGCAGAAAATTCCCCATCCGCGAGAAAATGTCAGAAAATAATTTCGTAATTTGAAACTTCCGAAGCAATTTGAAACAATTTCAGACTTTGAACATCTGAACTTGCCCAATTTTGACCACGTTCTACTCTTCAAATCTTCTAGGCCTCACGTAAACACGCGTGTTCCGGCACAAAGCAGACGTCAAACACGCGAACGTGGACTGCAGAAGGTTTGAGGAAGCTGTTTGAGTGTAAGAACCAGCAGATGCCGGCCCAGCTGCAGTCACCAGTGGGGAAGCCGCGTCCATCGGCTTCTGTGATCACGGGACTGTTCAGAGGCTCCTTGTCAAAGCGAATCTAAAAGCAGCAGCTTCGCTCCTGTTTGGATTTTTACCCTAATAATCCCACAGATTAAACGTGCTACAAGCAACAAAGCTCCCAAGTGAGTGCCGGTGCCGTCGCTTGTCTCGTAAAAGGGAGCAGCCCCCAACAGGAGACTCCTCGGCGGGGAAAGGATGGACCAGACACTCATCCCGCTGCGAGCAAACAACCGGCGGCGAACTGAAAGCCACCCAACTTACGTAGTTCTTGACTTCCCTGCGGGCGTTGGCGTCGATGGCGAGCCATCTCTGTTGGTACTGGGCCTTGATGTCGGGGTCCTTGGAGGTCAGGGAGTTCTTGATCTGCAGGCCGGCCGCCACACGGGCCACTTGGCTGTTGCCGGGGTTTGCCAGCACTCT
>NW_010409588.1:21840-24318 GCF_000710305.1 Buceros rhinoceros silvestris
GTCACCCTGCAAAACCACATCGCAGCTCGCTGAAGCTCCGTCTCCACCCGGCCAACACCAAACCACCGCCAGCGGCTCTATCCCGAGATTACGGGCGTTAAGCTCCTAATTAGAACCGCTGGAAAGCGACCTGAGTTGGCATTGACTTTGCTGGAGTTTTTTTAGCCGGCTGGAGAGCCTGTTACCTTCCACGCTGCTGCCTGCTGTAAGGCTGCCCTTAAACAAACCACTCGGGTCCTACACCAACGCCCGCCGTTTCTGGAGGGGCATCAACACGGCGACTCTCCGCTACTTATGTCCTCGCTTCGAGGCAAACACCCCAAACCCCAACACTACAACTGCTCAAATGCAAAACCAGCCGCTCCGCCGGTGTGTTACAAAGAGGTTTGTAAGGTTCCAACGTCCCCCTCTCTGTGGACGTGTGTGAAGATCAACCCTCCGCAGACAGCGCGCACACACGGGTGGAACCACCTGACACTCGCGTCTTCCCAAGAGCTCAGGAGAAATGCCCCCGCGCTTAAATCCTGTCCGGATTCGACGGCTTTACATCTCGGAGGCTTCCGCTGCGTCCCAGCTGCAGCTGAAGCTCCCGCAGCGCGGCTTTGTCCCATCGCTGGCCCGAGGAAGCGTTTTGCCTCCTAAGAAAACCTTTCTAGGAAACACTGGAAACAGCTGCACCGCGCTGGGGGGCGGGTGAGAACGTGGTTTTCCTGAAAACACGTAACGCCGTTACACACGACCTGGCTCTAGAATCACTGGAACAACTGGAGGTGCACACAAAGATTTTAGGGCACCAAAACACCAGTTTTAAACCTAAGTTAACTTTAAAAGCTCAACAGAAACGTAGAGCAAATCCAGCATGTTGCACCTTCCATTTTCCAATGACCAAGCACAGCTCTTCAGTAAAAGAAAACCGCTTAGCTGGGCTGTCCAGAACCCTTCCACACTCAAACTGCAGCGACTGGAAATGAAAACATGGGATAACTCCAACTGATGCGTAAGCCGTGAGAAAACGGTCTGAAATTTGACTGCAACAGACAAAACCCCACAAATCCCCCGGCCTGACCCGCTCCCCAACCATCCGGATCGCTCTCACTTCACACCCTGCTTTTACTGAAAGTGAGGAATCCAGGAAACCAGGGTAAAGTAACTGCGTTGCTGCCACCTTCCAGAAGAAAGCCACTGAAATTTAAAGGTGAGGCAGCGTCCTTGGGTTTCTCGCTCACATATCAGCAAACAAAGGATTTTCATGGAGCTTTAAGAATAATTCCAGCTAAAAATGAGATGCATTACATTAAGCCTCGCAGACTCACAACCGGCAGCAGATGCAGATGTGTGCGACCTTGGCTCCCACAGCCAGAGGTGCCAGCGAAAACCTCAGGAAAGGGTCTAAATGAGCTACAGGGAGGAAGAGGAGGAAGAGCAAACTCCTCTGTGGGTGCATCTCCATGAACTAACCAGGAAATCACTTCCAGCTCTGGGTGCTCAGCTGCTGCCCCAAGCACAGAACCTCTTGCTTGACTCTGCACCTCCCACCCCTTCCCACCTCGACCTCTCCTGGGGTCATCGGAGCTCTTCTCACCCACCCCACATCCTCATCCTCCCACACAGCCAAGCCATGAACCGCCCTCACCGCCTCCGTGGAGCTCCTCAACCCCTGCCCAAGGCTGGACCGTTCCACCCCATCCCACACCAGGGCACCAATTTGTAGCCCCAGCACAAGCTCTGCTGCCTTGACCCAGCTCTCACTGGGCAGCGAGAAGAACCATGTCTCTGCTCCTGGCAGGGGGTCGGAACTAGATGATCTTTAAGGTCCCTTCGAACCCAAACTATGCCATGATAAACAAAACCTTGAAAGCTTGGTGCATCCCTCAGTCCTTCTCAAAGCTGGATGCTAAGACCACAAGCAGCTCAAGTCCATCACCCTGAAATACTTCATGTAACACAGCTTTGGTCTAACTAGGGATTGTAAGCCTTAAATTTGGAAAATTTTGACTCAAAACCGACGTTTAGCACAAAGGCCACATCAGTTCTGATCCTGAGGGATGCTTCACACACCTTGAAATGCAGCAGCAGAAATACAGACTCTGACTTTCCCAGTTAACACCAGTGCCAGTAACTGCTTAGAAAGTGAAGGATGCCAGTTCTGCTCACAACAGCACCGGGCGTGCAACACCACCACCACGGGAACGCCAGGAGCCGACACCCCCGTGGCACAAGCCTGCCCCTGGGAGAGCCCCAGGGCCCCCCAAACCCTTCCCCTCCCTGCCGAGGGGCTGCTGCACCACTACACCTTGACTAAGCAGAAATCCTCCCGCGGGAGCTCGCCCGCCGCCTTCTGACACGCGGGGGGACACGCTGGGTGTGGGGGGTTATCTCCTCCTTTTCTGCCTTTTTTCAGGGTTTTTTGTCCTTTTTTTTAATTTGTTTTAAGGAGGTCACGGGGAAAGCTCCAGGCCCAGCTCCCCAGCGGCGCTC
>NW_010409589.1:0-401 GCF_000710305.1 Buceros rhinoceros silvestris
ATCTCAGCTTTGTAGCGTGTTGACTACTCAGCCTCTCTGGAGAGTAGCAATAAATGTAAAGATGTTTTTAAAGAAAGATGTTAATCTGAGTCTAACATCTCTTAACTAAACTAACTGAGCATCCTTAAGACTATCATCTCCCTTAGTCTTTTGTGTTGTCTGTAACCTGTCTGGGACCGGCTGAATGCGGCGGTTAATACAGAGGCCCGCGTAACTGCCTTTTCATACCTTTTACACCCTTGCTGTGACAGAACCCAACAGTATTGATTATTCATTTGGTTAAGCTACATAGCAGTGAGGCAGACGATTGCCTTGAGATTGCTCTGACTGTGTCCAAGTCTAATTCTCTCTGACCAGCTTTTTAGATATTCCATGTGTGGAGGGCATAATGTTTCATATCG
>NW_010409589.1:417-660 GCF_000710305.1 Buceros rhinoceros silvestris
AGAGTATGGATTATTCATTTCGTTAAGCTACATAGCAGTGAGGCAGACGATTGCCTTGAGATTGCTCTGACTGTGTCCAAGTCTAATTCTCTCTGACCAGCTTTTTAGATATTCCATGGGTGGAGGGCATAATGTTTAATATTGAGTTCACTTATTTAAAATAATTCATACTAGATAGTTTTTCTCACTTAGCAGAGTGATACAAAATGTGCTGAAAGCTCAATTCATATGTAAATTGCACTT
>NW_010409590.1:0-1614 GCF_000710305.1 Buceros rhinoceros silvestris
GGGATTGCTTGATGCTTTGGGCACAAATGGAAACTTCTACCTGTTTTCTTATGGAGTTTTTAAAAAATGAAAAGGCTGATTAAATATAAATTGTCATTAAATATAAATTGTCACATTTTATAGTGACAGAAATTACCCTTTTGTGCCCAAGGTAACAGACACCAAGTGAGACCAGTGTCTCTGGTCCCCGCTGTCGGAGCTCGGCTGCTGCATCCCTGTGTGGGGGGGGTTGGGCACATTTTATAGTGACAGAAATTACCCTTTTGTGCCCAAGGTAACAGACACCAAGTGAGACCAGTGTCTCTGGTCCCCGCTGTCGGAGCTCGGCTGCTGCATCTCTGTGTGGGGAGAGTTGGGTGCTGGAAGGGGAACGCTGCTGCCTCCCACGCCCCAGGAGCCACCGTTCTCTGGAGCCCCTGCTCGCCTCAGACCTCACGGGGGGCTGTGAGGAGGGTTTCCACAACAGCTGTCTGCTCCTGTGGGATCGCACTGACACGTGCCTGTGCGCACAGACACACGAGTACCGGCACTAGGAAGCAGTCTCTGAAACGGCCCGTTTTCACCTCCTCCGTCCTCCACGCCTAACCGTGGAAACGGTGTGTTTCCCAACCACCATCCTCAGCTGGCCAGTTCGCAGCTCTGGTTCTATGCCAGGTGCCAGTTTGTGCTGAGGACAAGGCAGGGTTGCCCCACACCCCTCAGAAGTCCCGTGGGGCTGGAGAGGCCCTGCTGTGCTGTGGCTGTTTGATGTCCTACCCACCGAGTCTGGCGGGGGCGGCTGTGCAGGGGGCCCAGCCCTCACCCTGCTCCGCGCACGGCCTGGCCCCCACTATTGCCGGACAGGTCAGCTGGGGAGTTCTGGGAATGAGGAGCTGGACAAAGTCCCCAAAGCTGGAAGGTCACCTTCCCAGGCGAGCTTCATGTACCAGTAAACCAGGGGAAGAGATGGGGTGTGCTCAGGTTTGTGGAAAACACCACCCTGGGGGAAGCAGATGAGCTGGAGGACGGGGTCACCATTTACAGGGACATGGGCCTTGGGAAAGGACAAGCGCAAGATCCTACAGCTGTGAAGGAGCCTTGGAAGGAGCCAAGGGCCCTCATACTGGGCCCACTGGTGCACTTGGCAGCGACTGGTTGGGGAGCAGCTCTGCGGTCAGAGTCCTTGAGGAGAACAAGCTCAACCTGTCCCGCTGCAGCGAGGAGGGCTGCTGCGCCCGGCGGTGCCAGCAGAGGTGTAGCCTCGGGGTGAGGGAAGTGATCGCTGCCCTTTTCCGGCACTTGTTAGACAACGTCTGAAACATCGTCACAGGGTTTCCACCCCCCACCCACCCACAAGAAAGATGTCGATAGCACAGAGGGGACACAAGAGATGGCCACCAAGGTGGCCAGAGGCTGGGAACACCTGGCCAACGAGGAGAGTCTGAGGCAGACGGGCTTCATCACACTTGCAGGTACCGGAGAAGATGGATCCAGGCTCTTACGGAGGTGGGTGCTGGGAGCAGGGGGGACACCACTAAAAGAAACGGGAAGAGAGGAGGTTCTGGCTGCATCAAACAAAAAAATCTCCCTGGGGACAACCGGGCACTGAGCAGTGCTCAGAGAGGCGGCGGGATC
>NW_010409590.1:1708-2914 GCF_000710305.1 Buceros rhinoceros silvestris
GGATCTCTGTCTCTGGAGATTTTCAAGCGTCGGCTGGACAAAGCTCTGTGTGACGTGCTCTGAACTCGGTATTTACCCTGCTGCGAGCAGGAGGTTGGACTGAAGACCTCCTGAGCTCCGCCCCAATGCAAATGACCTCGGGCTTTGTCTCCTGCTGCTGAATTTGGTTTTCCCATGGGAAGGTTTATCAAAGATTACTTGTACCCGTTGTTTCATTCCCAGTATTTAACCTGACAGTCGGGGATCGCGGGTGTAATGCCCAGAGCACCCCGAGGCTTCGCTCTGCTGGAGGAGCTGGTGCAGCCATGGGGCGGCTGCGCTCAGAAAGCCCCGTCCCACCCCTGCCCGAAGCGGGTTGTTCACGGCCATGTCCTCTCTCATTCGGGGTGTCTCCAAGGGTGGAGTCTCCTCAGCCTCACTGGGCAACCTGCTCCTGTGGTCAACCACCTCGCAGTACAAAAGTGTTTTCTTAAATTAAGTGGAATTTCTCTTCTTTTTTACTTTAATTTGTGCTTCTTATCCTGCCCTTGGGCTGAGAAGAGTCTGGCTCCATCTTCTGTTCTCCCCGCAACAGGAATCCGCACGCACAGGTGGGACGCCCCCGAGCCTGCTCCTGCGGGCTGCGCCGTCCCAGCTCCTGTCTGCGGGTGCTGCCAGCCCCGGGCCCCTCCGCGGCACCTCTCGGCATCAACACCCGCAACAGGAATCCGCACGCACAGGTGGGACGCCCCCGAGCCTGCTCCTGCGGGCTGCGCCGTCCCAGCTCCTGTCTGCGGGTGCTGCCAGCCCCGGGCCCCTCCGGGGCCCCTCTCTGCCTCAGGCCTCAGGTGGCTGCTGAGGCTGGGTCAGGCTGTGCGCTCTGTGCTTGCAGACACAGCTGGCCACGCTGTGGAGGTGGGCTGAGGTGGGACTCGTCTTCCTCAGGGCAGGCAGCATCGGCTTTAGCCCTTGCAACCACCCCCTGAGCTTTAGGGTTTGGAAAGGGAGAAAAAAATCCCCTCGAATGACACAGCCTGTGCCGCTCCCTCCCCTGCGCATCCTCCTCTTCAAAGGGCGCTTTCCCCTCTTGACTTGTCTCTGACACTTACAGCGGTGGCTTCTGAAAGCTTATTTTTAAACCAAAGCTTTTTGCAAACAGATTCACTTGCAGGCTTGAGAGGAACACACAGAAAATAGAGTTTAAATATATATTTTTTTATTTCTTGT
>NW_010409591.1:0-905 GCF_000710305.1 Buceros rhinoceros silvestris
GGGGAGGGAGGGAGGAGGGGATGGATATTAACATTCCATTTCTGATCCCACTCAATCACACACATTGCCGGGAAGATTTTGCCCCTGCTAATAACGCTTCCATTTGCTAAAGGAGCAACACATGCGTTCATAAGAGCAGATATTGACAAGATAAAACAGTATTACACATGTCAAGGGAACAAAATCAGAAACGACCGGGAATCTGGTAAAACCACAAAGACCGACCTAACGAAATTAAACCCAGGTGCTGCTCAGCTTATTCCTCCACGCAGTGCACAAACTTCAAAGCGTGGACGAATGCAAAGACATTTCATTCCTCACGGCGTTACAATGGAAAATCAGGGAGGCCAGGAAGAGAAGATGAGCAGCTCAGGTATTTGTGGGGCATTAAGGTTCCGTTTCTAGATCATCTCCACTCACTCAAGCACACGTGCTGAGAGGAAGATATATGACCCTTCTAGTAACTCAAACTTCCATGTGCTAAAGGAGCAACCCATCCGATCAGAAGAGATAATACTGACAGGAAAACCAGTGTTAAATGTGTCAGATGAAAAAATAAGAAAGGAACTGGAGCATGATAAAACCACAAAGATTCACCCTAACAAAATTCAACCCAAAGAAATTCAAGATTCATACACCAACTCTAAGGCTAAGATAAAAATCCCACGTTCATCTCCTGGGAGCAAGAGTCACTAGCACATGGCACCTTGCTGAACGAAGTTTTGGCTTCCCTGTGGCAGAAATTTCCTCCGCAGGACACAGAACACTGAAGGAGGGAAAAAAACCCGCAGAAGAGGGGCAGAAGGAAGAGTGGCGGAGCAAGTGTATTGCAAGGCACTTACCGGGGGAGCGTTGGGATCCTCCCCAAGCAGCGGCGCGGGCTCTTCGGGAGGCGGTCGGGCCGG
>NW_010409592.1:0-224 GCF_000710305.1 Buceros rhinoceros silvestris
GGCTTCGGGTGCCGTATGCCCCCAGCCACGGGTGCCCAGCTGCAGCGGAGCCGGTGCCTGGCACAGCCAAGGTTAACTCTGCTGGAGCCCGTTGGCAGCGTGGGGAAGCTTTAATTTAATGAAGTGTGAGGCTTTTTATGGGCTTTTAATTACGTGGTGATAATTAACATTATAGGCCGCCGGGTCCCGCTGGTGCCAGGCTGGCCTGTGCAAGGGCCCGCACG
>NW_010409592.1:532-770 GCF_000710305.1 Buceros rhinoceros silvestris
GCTCTCCCCATTACTGACCCCCAGCCACCCTCCAGCCGAACAGAGTTGCCAACTGGCAGTGCCAGGCTTGATGAGAGTGGGCACAGGCAGCAGTGCCACACTCGTGCCCCTCGCTGGAGCCCGGCCTGGCCCTGAGCAGCCCCCCCATGCTGTGCTAGGGCTAATAGGAAGCGATTCATCAGGCAGCACCCAGGAGCGTTGCCCGCCTGCCAGGCACCCGATTTATCACCCAGCACCC
>NW_010409593.1:0-5877 GCF_000710305.1 Buceros rhinoceros silvestris
TATAAGTGTCTGCGGGGTATTTTCGTAACATGCTCCCAGTGCCTTGCATGACCCAGCACAAAGCTATGTTCAAGCAGTTACGCTGCTCCCTTCATTTTAGCACAGCAGAGGCTCACTGCTGGGCTCACTCTGGCAAAGCCGGTCACCCAGGGACATGGAGCTGCAAAGGGTGATGGTGAAGGGGGAAAAATCCTCCTCTAGCTACCATGAAGAGCTGGGCAGTGGGTCAGCTTGCTTGGAAGTCATTGCTGCTGGGAGAGGGGTGCTGGGAGGAGAGGTCGAGGGCAGAGCTGGGCTCACCACGTGCTCTCTTTACAAGAAGGTTTCTCTCACTGGTGCTGTGGGTGCCCAGGAAGCATTCCAAGAAGTTAATTAATTTTCTCTCGTCAGCAGCCACGGCGCCAGCAAACACAGTCTGGAGGAGCGAGGAGAGGAGAGCGTTGCCATTTTGCAGTGGCAGCTCCCCCCTAAGATACAGTGATAGTTACTTTGTCTTAACAAAAATGAAATGTCAAGGGGTGACAGAGAAAAATACTCTTTTAATGCTGAGCAGTAACTGGGTTTTCAAAGTGCCGGGCTCTGGAGGTATTGGGGAGGGCTGGGACCGAGGCAGCTGGGACCACACAAGATTGATTCGGACTCCAAATGAGGCTTCATACGTGATGTGTTGCGCCATACATCACTGTCACACAGACAGCGGCAGATTCAGCTCAGAGCTCGCTTGTTTGCTCCTGGACCTGCTCCATCCCAGCGGGTGCTGCCAGATGCGGTGATGGGGGGTCACGGGTGTCCTCTGCCCACCCCTGCTGTGTCCTGGGTAGGAAGCTCAGCAGGAGAAGGGTGCAAAGTGCAGAGCTGAAGGGAATTCTGCCCCAACAGACCCAGGACAGCGAGCCGTTGTGGGAGATGACCCTGGTGGGGACCACAGCCATGTGTATCACCCCGTATTGTCCCTCCTGAGGCCATCGCATCGTGACACACAAAGCCTGGTGCAGGAAATACTCAGCAGATACTCGTGGCTAACCTGCTGCATCCCAGAAGCTGGGCCTGGGCTCATGGGTAATTTTCGGATAAATAAGGACTGCACTTCCTAGATGACTTATTTGCAAGGGATAATTCAGACAGCCGTGGCCTCGCTGGTTTTTTCCCTTCTGAATCGTCAGGCTGGCAGTGTAAGTGCCATACTTTCATTAAAGTTTAATTTCCCTGAAGAGTGAAATATTAATGAGAATAGGCTTAATTCTGTCAATAGGAAACAGACCCAAACAGATAATTTGCTAATATAATGACTTGGGATTTTATCTATTTCAAGCTTCCCGATTGCTCTTCTGCTATGAGCTGGTGCAGGTAATAACCATTGTCGCTGCTCTTCAGTGAGAAAACTTAATGAGTTTAGAGCTCCATCACCATTTTGCACATCCACACCCTGGCCATACCCATGCTGATTCCACAGCCCCTGCTCCCCCATCCTCGGTGTGCTTCGTCTTGCGCCCTTGCAGGGAGGGGACACCAGCCCTGCTCTTACTTGGATTTGAGAGAAGCTGAAACACAATCGGGGCTGAGATCCAAGTCTTTGGATCCACTTGAGCATCTGGTGACTTCCAGGATCCCCAAATACCCTTGAGGCTCCGCACCCTGGAGACTCCCACCTTCGTGCTCATGATTGGGTGATGTGCAGACCTCTGGGACCCCCAAATCCTCTCCCTTTCCCCAGCACCAAGGAGCATCTTCTCCTTCATCCTCCACAATTTGCTTTTAAGCCAAATGTTGCATTTAAACCTGCCCTCTTCCATCTCAGCTGCGGAAGGACACAAAAGCTACTGAATTACCTGGAGAGGCCCCTTGGTTCCTCAGCAGGTAGGGTGTGCTGTCAACTGCAGCTACAAGAAGGTACGTGAGAAGGTGATGGGATGTGACCTAGGGACAGCCTGACCTGCTCAGTCCAAACAGGCATCTGGACCAGCACGGGCATCTCCCCAACATTTTGGGAAGTGTATATGGATTGGGGAGCAAGCTGTGATGCACCCCAGCCCCACCAGTGTGTCGTGCAGGTGCTTTCCAGGGCAGATCTATTCACTTAGCGTTTGATTTTTTTTAAGTCTTTTTGTCTTGAGTTTTCCCATCACTTTTTGAAGTCACACCTCTTGCAGCAAGGGCACCACAGGGGTGGTATCAAACCACCTTCTTTGCAGCAAGCCTGGCTTTTACTAGTTCCCTTGTTTGCCACATTTTTGCTTGGAACAGACAGTGAGCGACTCTTTCCTGTTCCCTTTTTCTCTGCCCCTTTTTGGTAATCATTTCAGCCAGGACTGGCTTTGCCTACTCAACTGCTCCTCATCTAGAAGCTGTGCCGAGCCTTTGCTCACCTCTATTACCATGCGCTGAACATTTTCCAGTCCTGCTGTACCCTGAGATGAGAGCCCCAAGCCACCCGCAGCATCCAAACTGTGTGCGTGGATCTATACAGGGATGGGAGCTGTTTTGGAGACAGATCTTACTCCCGTGGAGGTCAGTCCTCTCATTTCTCAGTGCAATCCTGCTGTGGCCAGGAAGGACATTGTGAACGAACTCTGTGCCCCAGAGCTGCTTGTTTTCTCGAGCTCCATCAGCAGGTCTTGCAGAGGACGCTCTCCCTGAAAACCACAATGTCTCTGTCTCTCCACACCCTGTTTCTCTTTTCAGCTAACAGGAGGAGTATCTGGTTCACCAGATTTCATTCCTAATGTGCTTGCCGGCACCTGGGGCATCCAGCCACGCCAGTAGTAATACCAATAGGAGCAGTAACGGAGTGGTTTCCAGACCGCATTTACCCTCAGAGGCCAGGATGAGGGTTTGCTCCCATCTCCAACAGGTCAGTGCGGTCAAAGCAGTGAAATTTCCCTGTTGTGGAGCTTTTCTGAGCAGCCTCCCCCAGCTGTCCCTAGTAAATAAAACCCTGGTGTCGGTGCCTGGAAATGAATGCAGATCTGGCTGGCTTTGGAGCTGAGCATATGGGCGGTGTTTGAGTGCTGGGAATGTGTTTACTCGTGATTTAATAACACCGTGAGTCATGACTGTACCTTCTTCCCTATTACTACCCTTGCATCTCTTTGTTGTTGAGTGGATGTTCTGAAAACTCTGTTTTCCTTGTAAAATCAATTATGTTCCACCCTTTATTGGCTGCCAGGGCTCATGCCATCCCTGCTGGCCACGAAAACCTGCACAACAGCTCAGGTGTGGAAACGTGGCAGCGATGCCTAAGGCAGCCCGGCCGGGAGGTGGGTCCTGGGGCCAGGCCTGGGCTGGGAGCCCCAGGGTCTTGTAGAGCTCATGCCCTACCCCATGCTGCTTGGCTGGAACACTCCCTGGAGTAAGGGGTGCTCCACGGTCCGGATGTCTACACATCTCTCGGGCCCAGAGGACTGGCAAACCCTATTTGCACATAAACTCTATTAGCTACAGCTTTCTCACTACAGCAGAACATGATTCTTTCTGAAATGAAGTCAGATCCTCCAAGACTTCAATAAACTTTAAAAAGCGTTTAATTAAAGAAGCATAAAGCCTGGGACGATCAATCCAGCGGTAATGACCTGCGATGATGCTGCGTGCAGCTTGTTCTCACTGACCCACAAGGCACAGAGGAACAACTGTGCAACCCGGGGTCTCTAAATCAGCCTCGCGGGGGCTGTCCCAGCCTGCAGGAGAAACAGGAGCTGCCTCCTTTTATTTGCATCCAGGCAGTTCCTGATTAAAATTGACTTAGCCCTTGAATACCGCTGGGCTTGGAGGCCTCAAGAGGCGTGGGGCTGTCAGCAAGCGGCTGCCTGGCTTCCCCCCAGCACTGGGGCTGGAGTGGAGAACTTGGAAAACGGGGAATTGCGTGTGAGAAAGGGCTCTTCCTGCTTCGGAAAAATCAGCTGAGTGCAGGAAAGCACAAACCTGAAGTTTTAGGACAGGGAAGTTTCTTTCATTTCTAAATCAAAAGTTTGATGCAAGACAAACAAAGGAAAATAGTTCAAAAGCAGGATGGGGAAGGACTGGAGGAGGAGATGGCTGCTGCCACCAAACGTCTCCACAAATAGCCGTGATGCCTTTCTTGGAGGAAAGTATTTTAAAAGACAAGAAAGTAGAGGAGAAACAGTTCCTTTTATTTCACTCCAAGCCCATCCCTTTAGTCTTGCATTTGGAAAAAATATATTTTTGTGTCCAGAAAGATGTGAGAAGCATTTGTGGATGTTTGTGTTGGAAGAAAAATTCTTCATCCCTTTCCGAAGGGAGGAGAAGGAAATTGGTGCTAAACCGGACCTTGAAGAGACAGAGGGAGATGGCGGCGAGGGCAGAGCTGCCCTTTTAGTCTCACTCCTTCCTCAAAATGGGAGGGAAGGACATTTTCTACCCAGAGCAGCAGAAGGAGAAATGAGAATGTTGTTTTTTCTCAGGGTTGAGTGATCAGATGTGTCAGAGAAAAGCAGATGTTTTGAGCAGACATTTGCATGTAATCAGCCCCTCCGGTTTTTGATTGAAAAAATTGGCGGTGGCAGATTTCCAGCCAACACCCGGCAATCAAAGAGGAGAAAAGCTTGTCAACAAGGAAAGTGGATAAAGGGGAACGTGGAGCGTGGGAGAGACCCGGCCACAGCTCACCACCCCGGCTTGCATCAGCCTGCTTAACCTCGGCCTTCCCAAGCTGGGCTTTGGGGGGCATTTTCACACCGAGCATGTTACCTCCTCTGGGCATCTGGTGTTTGTGGTCCCTTGAGACCTCAGTGACGGTGTCTCCTGTCCCTCCAGCAGCTCTGCCAGGCCATTCTGCCTGTGGCAAGGCTTGTGCAGTACGTCCTTAGGACGTGGGAGCCAGCGTGTGACGCCCCAGAAAATGTATTTTTAGAGTTGCACGTGGCATCTCTCAGTTGCTGAGGGTGGGTGTCTGCATGCCTGACCTCCCCTCCTGCCTCCTGCGCTCTCAGGGGATGGTGTGGTACAGGGACTGGGGGGTCCCCAGGGAGATGGAGGGCTGGGGCTGGGCAGGCTGGGGCAGGGCAGAGGAGATTTTCGCACAGCTCCGCGTCTCTCTGAGGGAGCTCCCTTTGCACCACGGGCACATCTTGCTCCGCAGCCCAGCTCAGGGATCACGCAGCTTTTGGCTCTGTTTTATAGGGCTTGCAGCAGCCCCTGAGCCAGAGATAAAACACGTCCTTCTTGTCTGTGAGAGGGTAAATTATTGACATACTTAATAAGCATAGCTTATAATTAGCCATAATTCATGCCGGTGACAGGGACGCAGCTGTTCCTGGAAAGCAGGGAGGCTCTGAATTGCAGATTTCCGCGGGCCAGGCTCATGCTGTGGCTCCGGAGCATCTCCATGGCTGACCACACACAGTCCCATGTCCCAGTGACTGCCGTCCCAGGGCTCTGCACAGTGTTCAAGCCCTGATTGTGTGGGAATGAAAGGAGTTGGACCCTGTCTGCCTCTCCCTAAGCCCAGGCATTGGTCATGCAATTGAACCAGACAGGGAAGGGGATGTCCCTAGAGGCATCGAGGCTGCAGCCATGAGGGGATAAAAGCCCTGCTTGAGGACAGGGTCTCCTACTTCCCCAGCAGCCTGTGCTGCTCCTGCTGCCAAATCCTGTAACCATAACCAGATTGGCTCTTCCACACCCAAGCCTGTGCCTGCTACCTGCAGGAGTGATGCTCTCGGGTCTGTGTTTGTCAGGAGGGACCTCAAACAACAAAGGGCTACAGAGGGCAGGGTGGCAGTGACCTTCCCAAGGAGGCTGCGATGCCGCACTGTTAGCACGCAGTGCTGGGAGCCAGGCACTGCTGCCTGTCATGGGGGCAAATAACCCCATCCCACAGGAAGAACGTTCAGCCGGGTCTGTCAGGGGGGTCTGATGACA
>NW_010409594.1:0-4852 GCF_000710305.1 Buceros rhinoceros silvestris
ATGAGGAGGTTGGAAGGGACTCGGCAGATGGCGATGAGGAATAATAACTTCAGCTGCGGGAAGGCAGCTTGGATGAAGCTTTTTGTAACCTTGTCTTGCAATTCCTTCCAGAGAAGGGGATTGTGGGCTGGGTCTGAGGAAATATGACTTGGAAACTTGGCTCCTTGGCCAAAAGACAGCTCTGCCTTGTACGTGCACAAAGTTGAGTGAATAAATGGTGACTAGCAAAGCCTTCTCCTGTCTCAAATGGCTCATGGTGGGTGGGAGGGTGGTGGTGGCTGCTGGGTGGTCCCCCAATGGTGTTTCATTGGTCCCTGTAGTCCTCCCCACAGGGCTTGGAGATGCTGGGGTGAGTCCTGTGAACTGGGGTGGGGGACAGCGTCATGTGAGCTGTCTGCTCTGGGTTCAAACTGCTGTTAAAATGAACACGGGGGTGGTGATCCCTCCCAGGTGCTGGCTGCCCTTCGTGGCAGGGCTCATTGTGCTCACACACAGCTGGCTCTGGGGTTTCTGTGCTAGTCTCTGCTCCAGGGCAGAGCAGGGAGTGGGATCAGGTTTCTCTGGTCCTCCACTGCCATGCAGGGCCCTGCTAAAGCAATCTGCGTCCTCCTGCCAGGACTGGGCCTGTCTGGATCTCTAATTGGAGTCGAGATGAGAATTCAAATGCCTCTGCTGTCTGGGAGACCCCTGCAAAAGCACCCAAACCATGGCCCAGCTCTTTCTAAACCAATTAGACTTCTCCCCTCTCATGCTGGGTGATGGCTGCTCCCCAGCCATGATGTAAGGATCCCTGCAAACAGCTAACAAGCTCAGAAAGGGGATTTAACCTCATCTCTGTGGATCCCCTGGGCTGCAGGAGGTTAGTTCTCAACTGGAGTCTCTCTCCCCAGTAATGAGCCAAGAGAAGGAGCTGGCTGGGCTGTGGTGGGGCAGCTGGATCTCCAGGCAGGGGTAAATGAAGGGCTGGCAGTGTTGGCTCTGGGTTGCACTGGAGGAAGGTTTAAACAACCTGAGGCAAGGGTGGAGGGGGTGGCTACCCTTCGAGCCTGTCTCCACTTGCCATTACTCAGCTGGGCTCCTGGGGGGGGGGGCATCTCCTGAGGTCACCAAGGTGGGAGCTCCTGGGGGCTCTCTCGCCTCCAGCTGCCCTCTGCCTGGAGAGCGATGCTGCTTGGACTGGTGGGACCGCCAGCGTGATGACAGCAGAGGAGAGCATGAGCTCTCTGGTGCCTCCTTTGAGCCCCCCAGGACCTCCAGATCCAGTCCTTTGTGGTGGGAAAATCTTCTCTGCAGAGGGCTGCTGCAGATCCCAAAGTGGGGGATAAGTGCCCCTCTGCAGCCACAGCATGGTCCTGCCCGCTGCCCTGACAGCCTCCCAGCTCCAGCAGGACTGGTTTGTGAATGCTTATGAGCTTCCTGCTCACCAGTTTGCGATGGCAGCAGGATCCTTTCTACCCCATCCGAGTACAAAGGTCCTAAGCTGAGCCCAGAAGTGATGATGGGGTAAGACAGCTTGTCCCCCAGCCAGATGAAGACCATGTGCCCCTGTGCTGAAGGAACATGCTTCCTCCCTAAGCAGCCTCATCACCACTGGCTCCTGGAGGACCATGCACAGCTTCCTCAACTTCTCCAAACACAGGTCTTGGCTTGCCATGGAATGGAAGTGAGAGGCAGGAGGTGCTGCTGGATCAAGGCTGGACAGCACCAAGGAAGAAGGAACTTGCCCAAGACCTTGTGAGAAGTCAGTGGCAGAGCTCTACTGGTGCCTTGAGCCTCCTTCCTGTAGGACAGTGATGAACCAATCTGCCCTGACCTCTTGTAGTAATGAAGTAGTGAGTGAACGTGCTGGAGCAACGTGGCGGAAACGGGGATCCTGTGGGATGCTCCATGTGTTTCGTGGACTTTTCTTTATGACCGGCACACAGGTAGGGAAAATAAAGCTGAAGCTGTGCCATGAAGTTTGTGCCACTGTTGGGTGGGGGTCTGGAGGACCCACAGCTCATGGAGAGGCCAAAGTGTTGCCTATGGCCATCAAGCTTGAGATATCAACTCCCCAAAAGCCAGGGAATTGCTCTTCCTCAAGGAAAATCCTTTCCTTCCCCCCCTCACCATGTTGGTGGGAGGGCAGGAGCAAGTCTGTGCTGACAGACATGCTGGAGTAATTGATTTCAGTAACAAGCGATGACCTCACCCCAACGTGCTGCTGATGGCTTTCCAAGCTGCAGGAGCACGTGGCTGCACGCCTGCCCTTGCTCAGGCATGCTGGGTTGGTTCATGGCTGCCGGTGGGAGTGATGCTCACCCCGTGGCCACCCCAGGCTGCTGTCAGTCACATCTGGCAGGGGGTGGAATCACACCACTGGCTTCCAGCCCCGGCTGCCTGTGAGGGATGGAGCCACCAGGGAAAGGTGACAGCCCTCAAGACCATGCCTGGAACTTTTCCAGCTCACTTACCTGTGGGCACAGAGCCGGAAGTCATCCTTGCTCTTTTAAAAAGCATCTTTGAGCCCAAACTGTTCTCACTTCTGGCAATTGGAGCAGTTACTGTTCCCCGGGGAGGGTTGTTGTGGTTATTGTCAGTGCTGGGTTGTGGTGTGGAGACAACCAACTGGAAACCCAGGATGGGGGGTTGGCCCTCTCCACAGGAATTGGGGTGGAAAGCAATAACCCAGGGTGGATGAGAGGAGAGCCACTCAGCCCCAAGGTCTTTGGGGTGTCTCTGTGGGCTCCATCACCTTAGCAGAGCTGAAGATGGAGAGGACCCATCAGATGAGGCAGGAGCAGGTCACCATCCCCAGAAGAACCAGCCTCAGGGGGTAGTCTGTTACTCACCTCTCCGAGACCAATGGGATGTGCCTAGCCTTTGACCTCAGGCAATTTCACAGCAGTGAACTGAGCATAGAAGAGGCTTCAGCCCATCAGGGATCTTCCTAAGGGTCCATCTTCTGCCCGTCCATCCTGTCAGCACTCCAGCCTTTCAGGCTAACTGTTACCAACAATGAGCTCTGGGCTTCTACCACCTCCAACTCCCAAGTACCCCTCCTCTTGCATCACTTTGGGAGCATCTCCAGAATCATACTCCCACCAGGGGACAGAGCGGCTGGAGCTACAGGGCATGGGGGACATCTGGGGGGAAGAGGGGCTCCGCTTTCAGCCAACTCCCAAGTACCCCTCCTCTTGCATCACTTTGGGAGCATCTCCAGAATCATACTCCCACCAGGGGACAGAGCGGCTGTAGCTACAGGGCATGGGGGACATCTGGGGGGAAGAGTGTCTCCGCTTTCAGACAGAGCCTGGGAGTGGATGTGGGGCTATGGTCTACAACAATCACAAAGCGCAATGCAACAGCCATGAGCGGGGCACCTAAAGACTCCACACAGCGTGGAGCCAGCCTTTCTCCTGTCCCACAGGCTTATGAACACACCCTCTCCATACCTGATCGGGGCCTTTCCTTGCTTTTCCTCCCAAGCCACCCCCTCCGTGGGCCTGGCTCACCCTCTCGGGGCAAACAGAGGGCTGGTTTCACCCTCAGACCAGCTCCTGAGCAAGAGCCAGCCCACAGCTACAGCCATGCCCCAACAACCAGGACCTGCTCGACAACAAACAAGCTTTACCCAAGATGAGGAGGAGGCAGAAGCCAACCAGGAAGGTGCTCTTTACCCTGGAACCACTCTGTGTTATGGCACTGGTCAAACTGGGGATTGCCAGCCTGCTCCTCAAGGTGAGAAGAGCAGCACCCAGCTCCAGCCAAGACCCTGCAGGATGTAGGACAGATCCCTCGCAGCAATCGATGTGATCGATGACCCAGATCAGCATTTCCTCTTCTCCCCCAGACAACATCCACACAACAGAGACCTCCCCGCACCAACACCCTGGTTAAATGCGAAGAACTCGAGGCCAAAAAAAGAGTCTTTATTCAAATATTTTTTAAAAAGGCAGTTGCATAGAAGTGTACAGGTGCATTTCTACTCAAAAGGTGCTTTTACAGCAAAAGCCAGAGCAAGAGTTTGCCATTTTGGCCAAAGCAGGCAGCTCGCAGCACCCCCCTGCACTAGGAGCTGGGTTCCCCTGCCTGGGCAGGACGCGTCCCCAGCACGAAGTCAGGCACCTATTCAGCGTCGCTCCTGGATAGACAGCAGAGTGGTAAAGCTCGGGACACCCATGCGAGAGAAGCGCACTACGAGCACGCAGGCTACGCAAGCGGAAAAGGCATAATATATCAAACGGCAGCGTTGGGGGTCAGGGTCATCCTCTGGCGCCTGCAGGCACTCCGGAACAGTTTAGCCTGATGACACAGGGTTTGTGTTTCAGCTGAGGTTTGACTTCGTGAAGAACAGACTGCAGTTTGTTAATACTCATCCTCATCAGCCTCATCATCTTCTCCATCTGCCGAGTCCCTTCCAACCTCCTCATAATCCTTCTCCAGGGCAGCCAGGTCCTCCCTGGCCTCCGAGAACTCGCCCTCCTCCATGCCCTCCCCCACGTACCAGTGCACAAAGGCTCGCTTGGCGTACATCAGGTCGAACTTGTGGTCCAGGCGGGCCCACGCCTCCGCAATGGCCGTGGTGTTGCTCAGCATGCAGACGGCGCGCTGCACCTTGGCCAGGTCCCCGCCAGGCACCACCGTGGGAGGCTGGTAGTTGATACCCACCTTGAAGCCCGTGGGGCACCAGTCCACAAACTGGATGGAGCGGCGCGTTTTGATGGCTGCGATGGCCGCGTTCACGTCCTTGGGCACCACGTCACCCCGGTACAGCAGGCAGCACGCCATGTACTTGCCGCGGCGAGGGTCACATTTCACCATCTGGTTGGAGAACTCAAAGCAAGCGTTGGTGATCTCTGGCACCGACAGC
>NW_010409595.1:0-279 GCF_000710305.1 Buceros rhinoceros silvestris
GGCCCGGAGGAGCAGCGCTCCTCCCGGCCACCCGGTGACGCTGTTCCCCGGCCCCGGCCGCCCGCAGACCACACCACCGATGCGGGCACACGCGAAGGTGTAAAAGAGCTTTTTATTTCTCCCATCGGAGCAACTCTGACACAGACAGACAGACGGTGGCTGTTAGTCAAAGAGACCGAATCCCATGTCCTCGTCAGACTCCTCCGACTCCTCCTTCGCCGGCTCCTTGGCCGGAGCCGCAGCGGTGGGGGCAGCCGGGGCGGGTGGCTCCGCTGGCCC
>NW_010409595.1:430-1403 GCF_000710305.1 Buceros rhinoceros silvestris
CGGCCGCCACAAAGGCAGAGGGGTCTGCCAGGAAGGCCTTCACCTGCAAACAGGGAAATACGGGACGAGTCAGCTCAAAGGAGACAAACCTTCTGAGGGACAGACCGTGGCGCTCACACAGGCAGCGCCTGCCGCTAGCCAGAAGGCAGATGCACAGAAAACAGAGACATGGCACTACGCTCGAGGGCAACGGCCTCGTGAAGGAACAGCAGGTATCCGGCCTTCTCCTGCCCTTCACAGACCACATATGGAAGTAAGTGCCCCTCCTGGGGACGGGCCCTTCGCACACAGGCGGGCCCCAGCCCTTCTGAACCAGGTGAAACACAAGGTGCCTCTGTGACAGCGCCCGGCTGCTTTTCTAACACCCCCCTCTGCAGCACCGCACCAAGCCGTTACCTTTTCAGCCAGCGGGAAGGTGTAGTCGGTCTCCACCGCCACGGCCAGGACTCGCTTGTACCCATTGATGATGGAGTGGGGCACAGAAGCAATGGTCGGGTACCCGATTTGCAGACAGACGCTGGCAACGTTACGCACACCCTGCGAGGAGAGACACTTGTGTTTCTTTGCGCGCTCTGGACCAGCATTTCTGGACTAGAAACCACGGCAGATGCCAGCACGCTTCAACACTGCCAGCGTTAACGAGGGGCAGCGTGCGACGCACCAGGTAACGCGGCTCCAGTGAGTCACGCAAGGATTTCAGTGGCCTCAAATGCTTCCTGAAGCAGCTCCAGATGGAAAAACAGGCAGGGCTCGAGGGACCCCGTGAAAATACCGGAGATGACACCTCATTCTGGGGCAGTGCTGGCAGTGAGGCGGAACACAAGGGATGTGGGCTGTGGCACTCACCTCCAGGAAGCGCTTGTGCAAGGTCTCCTCGGTGATGTCCAGCACCTCAGGATTGTAAATGCTGCCATTGTCAAAGACCTGCTGGATCACCAGCCCGAAGGAGAAGGGGGAGATGTTCAGCATGTTC
>NW_010409595.1:1504-3100 GCF_000710305.1 Buceros rhinoceros silvestris
CAGGGTGGCCTCGCTGGCACCCACTTTGTCTCCGGTCTTGATGAGCTGCACATCACTCTGAGGAAGTAAGTGGAGAAGGGGTGAATATGCACAAAGAAGTTCAGGCACCTCACAAGAGGCATTTCTAGCAGCAAGAGATGGAGCTGGAGGAACGCAGGAGCACAACAGGAACAGGCTCCGAGTTCGGCTCGGGTTGATAAAGCCCCAGAGCAGGCCAGCAGGTACATCTCGGCCAGGAGACAGGCAGCACCCTTCCTGCGTTACCTGCAGGGAGCTCACCTGTGAGTTCCTCCAGCTGAGCTTCACCAGCAGCCAAGGTCTGATGTGGACTAACCCCCCCTGCACTGCGCAGCAGAGCCCAGCCGGACATCCTCCTCCCCAGAGGGCAGCGCCAGGCTGCAAGCACGGGAGCTTCAACCTGCACAGCTCTGACAACCGCCCTCCCGTCAAGGAAGAGCTTCCCCAGCAGCAGCAGCAGGCTGCTCACTAACCAGGATTTCAATGGTCCCTCTGGAAATCTTCGTGGTGATGCCTAAGGCCTGGAAAAAGGAGGTCTTCTCAGGTCCGAGACCGGTGTTCTGGGCCGGCACAGTCACATCGCAGGGAGCAATAGCGCCGGCACGGGCAGCAGCTGGCACCTGGAGCAAGGTGAAGCGAGAAGCTGGAAGAATGCTGACCTCTCAGATCTCACCGAGCGGCATCAACTCCCTCCCGAAGCGTTCCCCCAGGATCACCCAGCGAGACAGAAGTTGAGCTGGAGCAGTTTGGCTAAAGCTGCAGGGGCCCAGTTTCCAACCCTTGACGAATCCTAATAATGAGATATCCCCCATGCAGTTTCAGGTTTATTTTTAATCCCACATCTGCCAGCCCAAAGACACGGTGAGGGCGGGTCTCCCCTACCTTGTTAGCCAGCAGCATGTCCCGGATCTCAGTCAGATCCTCCTTGGTGAAGACAAAGCCCACGTTCCCACGAATGTGAGGCAGCAACCTGAAGGAAAGATGACAGCTTTCAGTCCTGCTTCACAGACAACACCTCCTCTTCCCAGAGAGAGGACCGAGGAGGACACGGAGACAGCGTTACCCACTTTTCTAAGGCAGGGTTATTCTCCAGATGACCACGAATAGCTTTGCGCATCATTGTGTTCTTCCCCATCAGCACAACAGCCTTCCCACGCAGGGACATACGGATTTGCTGCATCTGCTTGGATCCCACATTGTCTGCGCCCACAATGAAACATTTCGGGTAATCATCCAGGAGTTGCTAAAGCAAGAAAAACACTGTAACTACACAAAGAAATCAGGGCCTGTACACGGATCAGCATCAAACCCTCAATGTGTTAAAAAAACAAACAAAAAAATCTGTCAGAGGTCTGAGAGTGCTCAGCTCGAACCGACGCTGGGGGCCAAGGCTGCCCCTTTCACTCAGCTGACTAGTTAGACCCCTTAACAAATTATCTCTGTAACTGCCACGGCCAATTCTCACGACACCCTTAAAAACGGCCTGTTCCGGGCTATTTTTATGTCCTCCTACTGCCACATAACCGTTCCTTAAAGAGACAGCCTGTTCCTAGAGATGCACCGCACCTCCCTTTACAA
>NW_010409596.1:0-7887 GCF_000710305.1 Buceros rhinoceros silvestris
AGGTAAATCGGTCCCTCAACCCTTAACAGTAAGAAACAGAAGGAAAGAGAAAAACAGAATAGAAAAAAAAGTTATTAGAACTCCATTCAAACAGTTACTCTGGCCAGAAAATATGATTAATGTTCATCCCTAAGCAATTACAGGAAACAATTGTGCATGGAAGATGTGAAGTGACATGAACAGGAAAGATTTGGGGTCTGTTACCTCTGCACTTGTTCACTAGCACACTGGAGTGGACTTGAGAGGGAGCTGGGAGCTGCGTCTGCAGAGCAGACGTCGTCCAGCCTTTGCCGGACATGCTTTAGTGACCTGTAGCCCAACTCCACTACTCTAGGATGGGAAGAGAGTAGGAGGGGTAAAACAATTTAGAGAGTATTTCTCTACGCTCTATGAATTTGATGCTTATGAACGTTCATGCCCATTTGAATAAACATGAAAACAGAGACCGTATCAGTAGCTGTCCATGTGCGCATCTTTGAGATCATAAGTCAGTCATCACATGCTTTAAAATGGCACAGGAGCACCAGATCAGCTCCAGTCTAGACATACACAGCCAGTGAGGCAGTCAGAGCTAGCCCAGGCACACAGTATATGTAAGAGCAGGTGTGGCAGTACAGAGCGTGTTTTCATTCCCAGCATTTGAACCGAGTTGTGCTATGTCTCTCAGAGGCTCCAGACTTCCCTTCCCATAGTCCTTTGCAGTTTTTACTCAGACTTGCTATGTATGAAAGCGTGTGCATCAATAACTGTTGATATATATATACATTCCTTTCTGTACTTCTTACCTGAGGGCTTCCAAACACTTTAGTGTTTAATGAAAAGGAATATGCGCAGTGACCAAATTCTGCTTATACTAATGTCAGTTCACAATAACTGCACTGATTTTATTGATGGTGCCAGATTTACACCCCTGCATCGGAATGCAGAATGTAAGCTACCGTGCCTGCACCGATGGCTGTGGATGTGCAACAGACACCACCACACCTTGTAATGGCTTCACCCACCCCTGTGAAAGATTATCATCTCAGGAGTCAAGTGCGGCAACTCTTTAGCAGAAACAGTGTACCTGTTCAAATAGGCTATAATCCTTTGGGAAATTGTCAGAAAAACTGTACCTTGGATTGTCCAGCTGCAACAGGTTTACAAATGACCTGTTTGATTTCAGACGATTAATGATAGCAATGCCTTTAGTACTGCAAGGGAGAGACATAAAATTACAACTGTTATCATTTATAAAAACAGAACTGGATTTAGTATTTTGACACAATTCGCTATTTAGGTACTG
Source organism: Buceros rhinoceros silvestris (assembly GCF_000710305.1). Classification (NCBI taxonomy): domain Eukaryota; kingdom Metazoa; phylum Chordata; class Aves; order Bucerotiformes; family Bucerotidae; genus Buceros; species Buceros rhinoceros. The sequence continues at coordinate 1,286 of NW_010409596.1, forward strand.
ACATAAATGTACATGTTTCTGTGGTGGTAGGCTTTACTCTCTATTTGGGAGAGAATACCAAATATCCTTACATTCATGTGTTATTAGCTACTGCATAAATAAGTGAAAAGTAGAACACAAGGTGTTTTCGTTTCAAAGGCACTAAATTCTAGATCAATGCCGTGTTCTATTATTTGTCTTAGTGTACATGGGGTTTATCTGTGCTTTCTTAAGAATTTTCTGAAATATGAACAGATATTATTGAATACTGAGAAGTCCACACAGAACAAAGTGAAAATGCCTGTAGTGCATGTGAAGCAGGAAGAGAAGATAGTCTTCAAGTTGCTATGCTGGTTAATCAGACTTAAATCTGTTAAACAGTGGGGCCTCAACTGAGTTTGCTTTATTTTCTGTCACATGTTGAATACAATATGTGACTATCGCCACCCATTTTTTTCCTTCTCAGAGTATTCTCTCCTGATACATTTTGGTCATGATGTTTCTGTAGGTGATTAATGCTTTCTGCTGCGCTTGGGTGGATGGAACCATCTGTCCCTTCTAGGTGGAGGTGCGCAGGCCTTCGAAAACCATCTTTTGTTATTATTTACTGTGTGTGACAATTATGATTACTATGGTAATACAATACATTTGCCATCGACTTTTAAGAACTTCTTACTGTTATGGAGCATTGTGACGTGTGTATTCAGTAATATGTGTTATCTCTGTTTGCCTTACAGGCTTCTCATAGTTTTAAGTCAAGTTCAATTTCCCGATCCCTACCTACAAAGCCCTTGTTAGTCTGAGTGCAGAGGATCTAAGGGTAAGTCAGCATTGCATAGCAGAACTCAGTGCAGTGGTTGCCCCAAGGAAAGCAGCAGAGGGGTGAGTGCTCGCTCACCTTCCCTTGGCAGCCCTTTCACAGCCCCCCCCAAAAACATGGCTCCCATCTTTACTTTAGCCACTAACCTTCACCATGTGTCCAATATGCCAGAGCTAGAAAGGTGGAAATTAGATGTGGTAATGTAACCATATGTCGAAGATGACAGGTTTCAGGACACCAGCATGGGTGCATACCCTGACATGGATGCATATCAGCTCCTACAGTGAAAGACCTCGCTGCTTTGCTCCAACTAGGCATAGCCTAAAAGGTCTCCTACCAGTCTGTGAAGACCAGCTCATTAGTACCCTTCCTCAGGTACAAGCAAACTCAGTAAACCATTTGTTCAGCTTATCTGTTCAGCAGATGAAGGTTTCTCAGAAGTTCTTTAGAACAAGATCTGTTGGAAACAAGGAATAACCTTTATAGCTACTGCTTTAATGCCCTCAGTTTCCAAAATAAGTACATGGCATGTTTGTTTCTCAACAGAACAAAGTTCAAAAATATAGCAGTCTGCAAGTCTATTCTGCCTGTAAAATTCTCCCTCTTCAGAGAAGTCAAGGGAGTAAAAACTTCAAACTCGACCAACATTATTCATATCACCTTATGCACTGGTGGCTGGTACTGGACACTGGGATGGCACGAACAGGACAGGTGCTTCTGTGGAACCAACTGCCACTGCTCACAGGCAGCTGGGTCAAGCATGGCTAGTTTCTGCTAGCCTGTGCTGCTGCTGGGGCTGTTTTCCCTGCTTGTATCTTTGATGTACTGTGCCATAACTTTTGGCCTCTAACTTAAAAATGGCCTGTGTGAAGTAACATCTATGGTCATTTTACCAACCAGTTATCAGTTTTTAAAGGGTGGCAGCTGTCATCTAATGCTAGCTAAAATGTTTTATTTCAGAGTTTGTTGCATTTCTGGTCAGTTTTGAAGAGATGAGGGAATAGAATGGCCTTCCCTTTCCTGGTCCTTTGTCCTCTTCTCGCCTCTCTATGCTAGTTAAAGTTCCAAACACAGTGCCCTTCTTTCTGAGTATTACAGTCTAAACCTGCTGCAGCCTGGGGCTGCTGGTCTGACATTCTCTAGCTTTTTGGGATGTGCCAGTGCCAAACCCTGTCATCTTTGCCTGTTGCATACATCATGCTAATTTCTCACATGTTTTTAAGATAAAGAAATGGAGGGGTTTGTGTAGGTGTTTGGGTGGTTTCGAGAGAGAGTGTGTGTGTGTGTGTGTGTCTTTGTGTTTGGAGGAGGCGTTGATTGTTTGCTTTTGTAAACTCAGCTGTCACCTTCATGTAAGAAATGCTCTGTTCTAGGTCTTGAGGGATCTTTCAAATCCAGATATGGTGGGTGGCCCAGATGGTGCCTCAGCTAAAGAAGAGGATCTTGAGTGGATTGTAATACTCAGCAGTTTACAGACCACTGCTGCAGCTCTCAGGCGTTAAGGGCACAATGTATAGCCACTTTAGAGCAGGAGGAGAGGGCAGCGAGTGCATAATTGGCATCAACTTTTTTATTGGGACATGCTTCAAATAGATAACAGTTTTCAAAAGCCATCTGAGAAAATGACCTGCTTAAAAAGGCATGAGAAAAAAAGCCAAAACTAGACTTGTGTCTGTTTCTGGTGATTATTCAAGTGGAAATTAAAGATCTCTCAGTGCTTTCTGAAGAGAGAAGAGGAAAATGCATCTTTCCTAGCCTGTACTCCATCTGCCAGTAAAAGTGACTTTAAAGCCTAAAACTTCATGTAAGTTACTGCCAGAGCTACAGCAGCTATTGCAGTTGCCAAAAGAGGCAGTTACAACGCTGGTATCTGACTTCTGCCTATGAATCCCTCTGAGATGAAGACAGCACTCCACATAACCCATCTAGTCTTTATTGGAAATTACTTTTATAGACACACAGTTTTATATAGCAATTCCTTTTTGTCCCCACTGTGACATATCAACTGCTCCTTGTTGTATAAGTCTCCTCTAGGAGCAGATAGAGATGTTTATCTGCTGCATTCTGTACTTAGAGAAATGTTATATCTCTTACCAGAGCTTCTGATAACCTGAAAACAGAACCAAAAAGAATGCTTTCATCCAAAGAAATGGCAGTGGTATCCCAATAGCTTAAAATGGTTCTACTGAAATATTTTTGTACTTGCCATGAAACATAACTCTCATTTTATTTTTCACCCATTGTCTAATCTTTCTAAACTTCCATAGATTAAATGAGAATTATGGAAAAATCTGGCAAGAAATACTTAACACATTTAAAACAGGTAGGTAAGGACACATCTCTCTTTTCACCTCTGGGTTAAAAAATGAGGGTAGACAGAGACAATAAATGATCTCATATTTTAACACTATTTTCAGATTACATTGCATAACATTTTCATCAGCCTGTGTGCAAATGCATCAAACTACCACAATACTTACTAGTGCCAGAACTGTCAGTCACAGAAGCCCAAGAGAACATGGGTTCACTGTCTCTTATGAGAACTGTGGTTCTGCCTTCCACAACAGAGTAACTACAGCACTGTGTGTTGTTCAGCTCCTCTATCTGTTATTTTGCTAATGAAAGCAGCTTTGGCACAAAAGAAGATGATATTCTCAATATTACAGAGGACCTGAATGAAAATTTTGTAATGTATTCTGTGGGTTTTCCCCATTTTGATTTGAAAACTAGTGATGTCAAGAACTGGAAACTCTCAGTTTTGTGAATGTGCAATTATTCCTGATTTTCTGCAGCAAATAATGCTTGGTATGCTGGCTGTTCAAACAAATAGCCTGTTAGGAAGGAGGTTCATTCGGTTTGTGATTAGAAGGCTGATGGGGCTACCGCAGCTATTGCAGTTGCCAAAGGAGGTGCTTATAATGCTGGTTTCTGGTATGTGAAAATACTGTGGTCTGGAGTATGATGTAGACTGACTCGACAGCCACGGGCAGCGTTCCTGACTGGACTCCAAGGATTTTTGATCCGGTGCTTGAAGCCCTCACACGTTCAGCAGTCCCTCTAGCTCTATATTGTGTCAACTGTTATCGTATGGAACATTCACCACAGAGAAAAACAGGTGGTGATCTTGGAGGTAAATGGGTAAAAAGGGAAATTGGGGCTGAACTTGGAGATTGTATCTGGAAATCTAGTGGAACTGGAGTAAAGGAGAGAAAGATGAAAAAAATGTCACTTGAGGTGGAACCAGCTTGTGAAGGAAGAAATAATAAGCTACCCCTATACTATTGAACAAGCTAGTGCCTAAGCCTGGCTGTGAAGACCACTAGTACTGTCTGGCCACATCTAAACTGCTGCATGCTTTCATGTTCTAGAACAGAGTGGCTGCATCCAGCTTGATTGTTGCCTGTCTCTGGTCACTCATGACCCTTTCCAGCAGCTGATCTGGGAGAAAGCCAGCTGGCCCAACTGAAAACCTGGCAGGAGCCGTTCCTAAAATTTGTAAGTATAGATGACCAACTTCTAAGGTCAGTGACTATGTCCTGGAACAATTCAGTTTAATAGTATGGACAAAATCTTGAATGACACTAGTGCAGGCTACATGTGGTTTTTTCACTACATAATAGGATTTCTTTCTGCTTGACCCATGTGACAGTTGAAAATACGCTACACAAAGGAGCTCATGAGGAAAGGTAAGAAATTATGTTAAAAGAGTATCACCAGGGCTGCAAAATCAAGCTTTCAAAAAATTAGGAAATACCAAAGTAGCTCTGATGCATAATGATAAGATAGCCTTCGACCACATAATTGTATGCTGTTTTCCCCAGGACATTTGCCTCATTCAGTGCATACAGTAGACAGCCTTGGTTTCTCAATATGTGGATAGCCATCAAAGTATCTGCTAGTAAGTAGCTTCTATTGCAGTCCAAGCATATTGGTTGTTTTTGCTGACTGCACTGGAAATCAACTGAAGATGTTATTTTGTTAGTCATGCAAAGGGAAAATTATGAAAGCTCAAGCAGAGGAAGAGGTTATCTATTAAGGCAACCAAAGAGCAATCATGATATAAACACATGGCAGGCAACGGTATATTCACTTTGCTGGTGTCCAGCAGGGCCAAATGAAGGGGCTGGAAGCTGCAAGCCAGCCTGGATGCAGAAGTGCCACTGGACAGTAGGCCCAAAATGCAGCTGTGGTTTGGACTCAGCACTGACTTACGAGGGCATCGTGAACATGAGGCTGGATGTGGCTGTCCCCGTAGAAACATTCACAACAGCTCTGAAGGAGGATGTCACTCACTGTGGGCTTGTCAGTTCGGCAGCACAGGCATGCTCTGCTTGTGCTCCCTTCTGCTTTTCCCTTCTTGTTGGGTTCCTAAGGGGGCAAATTTGTGTGGCCTCTACAGAGTGAGGCCTTCTTGCCTTAGTTAGCCTCCTATGAAAAAGAGTTATAGCTGACACAGAGGTTTGTATTTCAGCATTCTTTCCTCTTTGTTAATGACACTATTATCCTATATTTCTTATGCTATGAACATAGTTTGTTACTATTATTAAAGAAGAGGCTCTATTTCTAGTATTTTCCTTCAGGAGGTTCCAAATGACAGGTACTTACAGATAGAAACTGTCACCTCCTGCCTCTTGGACTGTAGCAGTGTGCAGTGATCATCTAATAGATGGAATTTATATGTGGCAGCATGGAAGTTTGTTCAAACTGCCAGTGACTAATTCATTGTTACATGCTCTTAAGTCTATTGGATTTTCTCAGTCTTTTACCTGAGCACTAGTCTCCAATTTAATTAATTACTGACCAGTCCTAGCAGTATCTTCTATCTTATTACATTAATCACCTGCCCTTTCTTCAAAGCTCAGCTAGCTTTCTGTAGCAATAAAGGGTTACTTAACTTAATCTAAGCCCTTTTGCAATGCTTATCACATTCAATCTCTTTACCAGACTATCTGTGAAGCTGACTTGGCTTCTCAGAAAAGAATTCCTCTTTCCTTGGAAGTAATTTCTTGAGTGATGCCGCATTTTCAAGGAGACAGCATAATTCTCTAACAGCTCCTTAAGAAATTAGTCCTCTTCTTAAGGAAGGGTTGAAGAAGTCGGAGTGGCAGCATCTTTATCTGGCACCCTTCCTTTCCCTGTGAATGAAGGTCCTCTCCTCAGGCACTGATTCCACTGCTTTGATGACTGCAGTCTTGACCTTTCCACGAACTTTTCTTCTATCCTCTGGGAGGTGTGTTTGAAAACTGTTTAAATTTCTGGTGCTTTGCTTGACTGTGCAATGTTTTCTCAGGCAAATACAGAGACCAATTAAGCGTGGTAAGGGTCCTTTGTTTGTCCTTCAGATTTGCATAAGATATTGCAGTTTCACAACAGAAATGGTTTTGAAGGAATATAATAGCTTGCAATTTTCAGGTATTTGTTTTTGCTACGCTTGTAAAAGAATATGATAAACGGTCTCTCTTCCTGCAAAGCACGCGTCCTTAGCAGTCTGTTACTGTAACTAGTCTTCAGTAAGCATAGTGCTTTAAATGCAGTTCTTTCTGGAGTCCTTCGCAACTCTGAAGTTTCCCCAATGGTGATACTAAATTGAGGCAAACATCGCTTTTTAGAGAGCCAATATTTAGAGTGCAAAATTCCTCACTTTAATAATTCACACTGAGCAGCATTCAACTTAACAATTGCTCATTTGGAAGAATGAACAACATGGGCTGGTAGCTCAGATGGAGTAAATTAGTGTAATACTGTTTCAGCTGCTAGACCAGTGGAGGGTATTGTCACACTTTTTTTTAAATATTATTTTAAT
>NW_010409597.1:0-4733 GCF_000710305.1 Buceros rhinoceros silvestris
GCAGCGCGTCGAGTCTTTCTCTCACTCACGCACACTCGTTTCCTCGTAATTCCCTCACCCGTGGCGATCTGCATTCTTCCTTCCCAACCCGGCGTAAACCGTCCTTTAAGCACCTTTCCTCGTGGAGACGTGGAGGCGGGATGCGCTCGCTCAGGCTCACACAGTCATCTACCGTTTGGTTTGCATCTTCAGTGCGAACATAGAAACATTTAGGTTGGAAAAGACCTTTAAGATCAAGTCCAGCCGTAAACTCAGCACTGCTAAATCCACCACTGAAGCACATTCCCAAGTCTTACATGGAATAAAAGACCTCAAAACAGCCGGGAGTGATATGTCCTACTTGTGCACCCAACCTACACAGGACACCAAGAAAACGAAATGGAGAGCCCGAACGCTTGTTCAAGAGCAACCCCGAGAACACAGCAGCCACTTTTCTCCAGAAGTAGCACCTTAATACAAATGAAAGACATGAGCAACAGGTCAGTGCCTGAGGTGGTCTCCTCGGTTTTAGAGGCACTGTATCTTCTTTCGATTCAGAGCCTTGAGGCCAACAGATCACTAGGAACAGTAAACATTTCACAGCGAAAAGGGGATTTGACTACATTTTCTGCAGATTCACGGGGAGTCCTATCCACCTCCCAGCTCACACTGCAATTGCCAGCGCTGCCCATCAGTGCCAGGGCATTTCAGGAGGAATACGCTATGCAGGCTGACAGCGAGACAGTATCACACTTGCTGTGGCTTAGAAGGTCTGTAGGAACCCATCAGTCCTATGCTGGAACACAGCAAAACCTACTGTCAAGGAGGCATAAAGCAGTAGAGAAACCTGCCAGGAATTCAAATCAGCCTCCAGGTTCACCTTGCACTGAGCCTCTGGGTTATGCTCTCTTTAACTTGCCATCTGTAAGGATCGGTGTTTGCTTCCAAAGGTGGAAAAGCAGCATCTAGGACAGCCCATGCTAGGTACTTATCAGCTACACCTATGTCATGCTTTGAACACAAGATTACCTGTTGCTCGCACCAAGGAACAGTAGTGCCCACTGGAGCAGGGCCTGGTAGGAGGTGGGTCCACCCCGGACGGCACAGGCCATCGTGTACGAACTTGTCAAACCCTCTCAGATTCCACTGGAGTCACCGGGACTGGAACGTGCTTAGTACCATGCCAGGTTAAACCCTAACTGTACAAAGCCCCCACTTGCCAGTGCTGATGCTTCTCTAGCAGCCTCAGAAGCCAGCAGCCCCCAGCCCAGGCTTGACTAGACAGCAGAGTGATGCTCAGAAAGAATTTCCAGACACTACTTGCTGAAGGGAAGTCTCCAACCCCTGTTCCCAAGGCTTGAACCTTGTCTTTCATCCATCTCTGCCTGCAGCCAGGGCAGGATGCTTTGTTCTCCTGCATCTTTGGGCTGTTCCCTCTCTAAGCTGCATTCCCACAGTGAGGATACAGGACCCAGTTATCACCAGCAGCAAAAGGACAGGATGAGATCCAAAGGACTCTGAACTGAGAGGGGCTGAAGAGGCAAGGCAAAGGCTTGTATAGCATCCTTGGGAACTTGTACCTGGTTTGGTCAAGCAAACCCATCTCTGTTCAGCTGTTAATCCTCCTCCTCCTATCTCATTAACCAGGAATGGTGATCCCTATAAGCAGGGCTGAGGTCTAAATCCTCCTCTATTTTAATCCATAACAACACAGCATGGTTTCTTTCAGATCTGCATTAAAAAAAAAAGGGGGTGGGGGGGAGTGGGATTATTTAGCGTAACAACAACTTCAACCAAGTTCCTTCTGAGCTGGATCTCTAAAATTACGCGACAATTACACTGGACACAAAGGTAAAAGAATGAAGGTACGACCTGCCTCAGCAGGAGGAAAAAAACCCCAACATCCAAAAAACAGAGCAGAAGTCATCCAACATGTAAAATAAGGAAAATGATTTTTGAAAGGAGTTACCCACAGGGCAGGGAGACGAGCTAGACCTCTCTGACAAGGTTTGCTAGAGCCTTTCAAAAACTGAACCCAATCCCTGTTTGAGCTGCCTGCTTGGTTTTAAGATTTAGATAAGGGCAAACTAAACCCAAGGAACAAAGAAGATTCAAAGGGGAAGTACCAGAGTTTAGGTTTCTTTCCCAGATTTTTGAAAGTCTCCTCCCAGCTTTTGCTGGGATTCAAATTCAAGTACATTTTCTCTACGTGACTCAGAGATATTCAATGTAGACAACTGTCAGGATTTAAATCCTCACAACTCAGCTACATTCTTATTTCACCTAAACAAGCAGAGCTTCACAACTGTGCGGAAATGAGGGGATTTTGCATCTCCCTGAAGTCCTGGAACAGCACAAATGACAGAGCTCTGCCTTACTGTCCAGGTTATCCACACAGAAGGTTAAGTGCTGATGAGATTTGAGAGCCTAATGCTGGACACAACTAAATTAAAGCCCAGTAAGAGTCAATACACAAACTACTTCCATATGGAGAAGGAAGAAATTCGGCAACTCCTGCCCAAAGCTCGCAGATTGTGTCAGAACCACAGAAGCCTCCTGGAAGTCTGGCTGTTTAATTCCACAGATTTCTCAAACAATCTCAAGTGCAAACCTTTTGCTTGTGGGCTCCTCCTCACCACAGCACACCAGGAACAGGATGGAGCTAACGCACTCTGAAGCTCCGAGCAACCTGTCCCAGCCTTCGCTCTGCCCAGGTAGGCCACATTTCGAGAGATGCTGACGTTTTTCCAGACAGTACTTTGCTGGAGACACCCTGGAACTACCACATTTCTGCTAAGCAGCGTTAAACTGATGACAGGAACGGATGGAGGATTCAAGTCTGGCAAGGTACCCGGGACCTATGAATAATTCACCCAACCAGCCTGCTCCCAAGGACACCAGGTCACCCGACCGGGCCTGAATCAGAGCATTGTAAGTAAAAATCATTTCAGTGGAAAGTTAAACTACTTTAAAAGCCATCTGTTTACTGTTTCCCATCAGCCTGAGCTGAGCACCAACAAAGGTCCCTTTGCCTCCTTTCCGTGTCCATCCTCCTTTCCTCATGACCACAGGCAATGCCAGCAGCTGCCTGGGTCAGCATTTACAGCTTTTCCTTTCTATTCCCACTCAGTCCCCAACACACAATGTTGAGCTATTACCCTTCACGGCACCTTCCCTACTCACTGTGCACCCAGCAGCTCACCCGTGAGATGCTCAGTGCCCTCCTTCAGAGGAGGAATACCACCACGCCAAGACCTACGCACAAGGGTCTCATGTGAGTAGCCTCCTCGCAAGGTCTCAGACAGCTGGCAGGAGCACAGATAGAGGAGTAAGGCCTTATTTCTTGCTGTTATTATCAAAGGTATTTGACCATCTTTGTTGCATGTGCACTGCAGAAAGCCTTTGCAGTGGCACTGTGCCAGCAGCAGCATCGATTTTATACACAGGACCCACGAAGCTGAAGACAATTAGATCACAGGTAAGCAAATAATTCATTATGAATTAATACCATTTGAGAGCTTGGGATATTTTCCATTTAATCATTAGCTGGGAGCAGAGATGATTGGATTGACTGACATCGTTTAAATCAGATCCCTGACCACAGCCAAGGCAACCCGACGCGGGAACCGCTGCAGCCCACAGTAACCCCCAGCGAGGCCCGGAGATGATGCTGGAGCTTTGTTATTACAGCACTATCACACAGCTCTGGCTCAAGCAAGACAAAGCCAGTCCCCAGGTCTCAACCCCAGTAAACAAAGTCCATTTTCAAATTTAACAACTCAAGCCCATCCTCGTCAGCTGAGAAGACCTCCATACATTATTTATGTTGTACTCACATTACAGCTACACACAAAAAAAAGGAAAGTCAGCAAAGGGCCAGCCCAGGCTGTTAAATAGGAAGAATGGGATGCTGAATTTGAGCAGTTGTCTTTCAAGGTAGGCCATGAAAAGAAGTTTTCTGGAAACAAAGCAGTCTCACTGACACCAGCTAAGCTGTCTGCCAAAGGGCAGATATTTTAGAGACACAGCCAACAACCGAGGAGTCAGCATCTCGGTAAAAGTCACTGGATTCTTGCTTTTGTCCTCAGCATCTGACAGCAGCACCCCGGAAACACTGACAGCCCGCAGGATCCATCTTAGAACAGTCAGATGTCTGGTCCTCACCTCAGTATTCCAGTTTCTCTGCAATCTGTGCGTCCCCCTGCCCCTTTGCGCTGCCTCTCGCTCAAAAAGCGGACAGAAACATCCCCGCGTGACTTTCAGGAGCGCTCCATAGCCCACATGCTAGTCCAAGGACCTGACCTTGAAAAAGAACCTCCAAGACAGCACTCAAAACCTACAAACCGCAGGAGCCTTACCCAGTTTTAGAAGGGACCAGATTTTCCAGAGAAATTACCCCCCCCACAACCCCTCACAGCCCCACAGCGCTGTGCTCAGAGGCCCCACCAAGATGCCAGCACGCACCCTGCCCTCCAAGGAGCAGCTAAAGCCACGGAATTAGATCACCTTCTGTGCCCGAGCCAGACAGTACCTCTCCTCCAGGCCCACAGGGCTCCCACTCAGACCCCAACGCGCACTCAGTTCCCTCCGGTCTCTGCAACCCCTTTCCGAGCATCTACCGGTGATGGGGAAGAGCCGGACCGCCCGTACAGCCGGGAGTACAAATGATTCAGCACTTTCCCCACCTCCAGCAGCCCGATCGATCGCAGGGAGCTGCTCTGCAGGCACCGCGGAGCTCGCAGCTTCAGCCCACG
>NW_010409598.1:0-3412 GCF_000710305.1 Buceros rhinoceros silvestris
CAAGAAATGGGGGGGGGGGAAGCAAGCGGAAAGGCAAGGCAGAAGACTCTGGGGAGGATTCTCATCCATGTATATAAACACCCACGGGGTGGGGGAATAAAGAAGACATGGCCAGGCTTTTCTCAGTGATGCATGGTGACAAGTCAAGGGGCAATCACTGTCAGTTGAAGTATAGCTGAAACAAATTAAAAGGGTTTGGATTTTTTTTGTCTTTTGTTTTTTTTATGGTTAGGGTGCTGGAACAGGTTGCCCAGAGAGGTTGTGGGGTCCCATCTTTGATAAAACTCCAGCAAACACAGTCCCAGGTAACATGCTCTAGGTGACCTTCCTTTGGGCAGGGGTGTCTTTCCACAAGCCTTGCTTTGCATCAGAGAACTGGCAAAGAAATAGGCAAGATAAGAAAAAAAACTAAACAAAAGAATCCAAAGAGAGCCTTTCTTACCAGCTATCAGCATTTCTGGAGTGGTGTATATGAAGAGAGTCTTCATTAAAACCACCGATTACACAGACCTCCAGAGCTGCACACCCATGACGGGGCCAGGCCGCCTGACAAAGTCAGAGCTCATTAGAAACACTCTAAAGACTTGATACACCGCTGTGCCCAGGCTCAGCTTATATGGCTCCATCTGAGTTATTCTTGACATCCCATTTCCAAAGGATATCACTGGTACGTAGCTCCTTGGCTGGTGAGTCATGGCTAGCTTCTAATCTGGATGGATCAGGGAACAGCTCATCTCGCAGCTCCCCACAGCCATACACGTGAATTTATTAACCACAGTCATATACCTGTATTAATTAAAGCCCTGAAAGCAGCTAACTGTGGCTCCAGAGCAGCGTCACACAATCTTACTATTTCTCCTCCACCTGCCTCTCTTATGACAGTCACTTCCAAATTCAGGACGCCTCCTCCCTCTGAAAAGATAATCTTTATTGTCAAGGCAGTGCTGCACAGTTGATAAAGCAGCCCAGAAAGTAAGAGCTGAGCCAGATAACCTCTACAGGGACAGAAAGGGGAATAAGATATTTCTCTCTAGCTTGCGCAGTTCCTATAACTAATCTGAGGCTAAAGCAAGTGATTTATAAAAAGTGTGAGATAATATGAAAATATGATTCTCAGACGTAACTGCCATGACAGTCACAGAGGACACTCAGCCCTTTTGTTACCCATTAATACGCATCTTGGGTATTCGTGGCCTCTGTGGCCACACTTGAGATGTAAACTATTTAAAGACCCACCAAAGCTACACCTAAATAGATATATTAATGCTTGTCAACACAAATTGAAACTTAAAAAATTAGAAAAACTTAGGATTTTTTCCTAGCTAGAGAAACTAACAGGATCATGCACAAGGTAGAGCAGAGCAGATCTTGGCTCTCGGTTGTTCACGCGAGTATCATCAAGGAACTGGAATTGAAAGTTCAAGCAGAGCCCCACACACAGGAAACCACAATTCAGGCAGTAGAGCTCTAAAGGTTGCAAATCAAGCCCCATTTTGGCTGCAATGATGCAACATAACCTCTTCGCCATTGCAGAAGCAGACTTTTTTCTGAAGCTGGTGATCCAATGAGGGTAACGACCGAACGGCCTGCTTTTCTCATCCATTACAGCAACAGTGACGCTTCTGAGTGGAAGGAGCAGGGAGCCTGCAAACATGTAATCAAACCAGCCCTGAACATTTGTTCCATTTAGCTCCTAGCTGAACTGCATTCAATTGTTGCCACTGGTTACACCAGTACAAACTGCTTCAAAATGAATTTCAGTTATTAGAGAAGAATTTAAACTTCAAATGGATGGTCATCCCATTGACTTTTAACATCACATGAACTTAGTGAGGGTTTTTTTGCATCGCCAGCTAGACATGGGGCTTTTTTAAATGAACAGTTTATGCATATTCCAACATGTGCCACATCATATTGGACCTCCACAACAAGAGGTTACATCTGACGCCTGAAGAAAGCTCCTCATTGCCTGCTTGTCCATGTAAAATTACCCATTCACTTCCTGACAGCTGAGAGCACTCAAGCATGGCATGTCTATGACATTCCCCTGTAGCTTTATGTGCTTTGGTTCTTCTAGAAACATCACACCCATGCTAATACAGAACTGGTCGATATTAAGTATGAAGTTAACTACTGCATGTGTGAAAACAAACATCTTTGCATTTTTTGAAATTCCTCAAGCCTCAAGATGTTCTAGTTGGTCCTCTCAAGTTCACGTGTGTCAGCACTTGCCTTTGCAACCTTCTGACAAAGGAATATTTAAAGCATCACTATATGAATGAGAAAAAGATAGTGTTGTCATACTGACTTCTCTCTGCTAAAAACTATGGCTTCAACAAAACTTCAGTTGGTGTTTTACTCGGCACCATAGAAGTCATCCTTGACAAGCTGCTCATACAAAAAACAAATTGTCACCATCTTAGCAAATTCATTGTCATTTTGATGCCTTAAATCCAGGCTGTTTCTGCAAGACAAAACTTGAAACCAGCAAAAAAAGCAAACTCTGATAAGCAGCTTAAACAAACCGAGCGTTAGGATGTCTGGGTGGTAGGACAACTTAAGACTACATTTGTAATTTCAGTTGTGAAATGTATCTAAGTGCTAGTTTTTCTTTCTTTTTTTTTTTCCCTAATTCTAAAAATTGTAGCCAAAGCTGCAGTTTCCTTCACCAGATCTTCAGCTATTATGTTTGGGCAGATTAGCACCAAGTTTTATTAGATTTAGATGCCCAGCAAGCACACAGAGCCCAGTTTCCATAAGCATGAGAATAAAATATATCCTAGGTCACATAATCTTCAAAAGCTTTTCCAGTGGGTAAACTTTGTTTCAGTTTCATTGTGAAGCTGTTGTCCAGAGACAGAACTTGCTTCCTGCATTGTACACGGCAGGACAAACAACTCAATAAATGAATCCCTTGATTTAGGCGAAATTCAGAAAAAACAAGGTGGATCAGAGAGACATCCTATCAGGTAAGAAAAATCTTGATCTGCCATGAAAGCCTGGATGCCACATGCCTTTGCTGTGGAACATTAGAAAGCACTGCTGGGCTCAAAGAGACCGAGCCATAGAATTGCAACATCCATTTCAAATCCACTCTTCAAACACCTGCAGTTTCTTATCCGTGAAGAAATCTTGCTGGTTCCACACCGCCCCCCTGCCCCCGAGTTGTTTGGTATTTGTTAATGGGGTTACAGCGCCATCTCCTGGAAGAAAATTTCTTGCTGGGATTCCTGATGAAATTTAATTTTCATTTAACTGTGCTCACAGCAGCCAGACTGTAGGCTCTGGTCTATAGACTAGATACTGCCATGACAATGCAACAAGGTGCAGTAACCAGATGGGCAAAAAACCTGCATTAACCTTTTTTTTTCCTTAGTAGACATACTGCAAACCGTTACAACGAACATAGGGA
>NW_010409598.1:3493-22730 GCF_000710305.1 Buceros rhinoceros silvestris
AGGGAAAGAACGGGGAAGTTAATTTTAGCCACACCCTAACCCATTGAGAGGAATCACTTATGCTCTAGTTTTACAGCAGATTTACAGTTACCGAGCAGGTCTGTGCTCTGCAAGTGCTGGTTCTAACATATCTGGTCTTTCATTGATCCAAACAGAAATTAAAGGATTTCAGGTTCAAGTCAGAGGGTATAAAACTATAAGGTCCCAAAGGCTAATACTAAGAAGAAATTAATACACCACCAACTAATTACTTTAGATTTACGTTGGATTTCTATACAAAAATACTCAGAAATTAATAGTAATAAAACTACTTCCATGTAAAAATGCTCGTCAGAATTAATTTTAGCTTTTAAAAATAAATATTACTTGCATCCAGGAAGAAGTGTAGCTTCAAAAATTTAAATCATTGGAAGACTGAAAAAACAGGAAAAACTCACCCATTCTCCAATACACGTGTATACATAAGGACAGATATATAGTGGAGATTTTAGAGAGTTAAACTGAGAGCCACTGGAAAGAACAGAACTCATTAATCATGAATTACTAGCAAGCAGGTATTTTAATCCTGCAGTTATACATGCTGTCCATACTCTTAGGTACTTTGGCATATTTATGGTGCATTCTGAAAACTCTATTATGTAGAACAAAAAAGGTACTTTGTCATCCGGGATTACTACTGAAGTTATCATGAAGAAAACAATAGTTGTTTCCAAGAGTATTAACATTATTTATGTATTATCCCACTGAGCAGGATTTTATCCAGTGTGCTTGTTACCACATCTACACTACAATCATCAGAGGACAAAGAAAAATACAGCTATATATATAATACTTCAGTTATTTAAAACAACTTTTCATTCATTAAAAGGTTTCAGGGCTTAACATTTAAGGTTCTTTCTGAAAAACGCAAAAAAATTTTAATGATCCGATCAATGTAACATAAGTCTTGGGGCATCATGTCTCCCTCTAGAAGAATCGCAGTGTCTGTAATCACTACAATTTTATTCATAAACCCCTATCAAATGGGTAACTTGGGGCTAGAGGAATACACGATGCAGCACCTTGCTTTTGAGCACAGAAACAACCTTCAGCACTGTGCTGTATTTACCAACACATGATAGTGTATTTACTGGTACAGCCAGGCAGAAACATTGGCTTTTTCTCTAGCAAAGGCCATTGATGAGCAATGAAGACAGACTTCACTGTGAATAGACTTCTTCAGCCTCACGATCAACCAGCTGTAAGAACACATTTATCAAAGATGCTTCTGATGTTGTTCTCAGATGTTGTGCTTTTAATAAACCTATTTCCACTACTTTGTCAAAGAAATAGCTGGCCTGCAGAATCGAGTGCACTAACTATGACATCTTTCTAGTCAAACACACTATTTTGCATGCAGACCTCAGATGTTTCCTAGGGCTTCTCTCTTTCTGTAACATTAGCTTTGTCAGAAATGAATTCTGTTTTTATTGCTACAGGCTGAGCTCTGGATAATCAGAAAAGTATGCAAGATTTAATCAAGGCAAGCAAGACTGGGTTTTGTAGTGACATGAAGCAAACAAACATTCTCCATAAAAGATGTCATCTGTTTACAATCCTACAGTGCATGGAGTGTTGGAACCTTCGTAAACAAACAGTACAACAGCACAGAAACAACGTGGTGACATTTAAGGCTAACTCTGTAAAGAAATACTTACATTTATTTTGGATTATATTCTTTGCCTTTTCAAAGCACTATCCAGAGAGATTGCACCTTGATGTGTTCAAGTATTTGCTGTAGTCTACAACAGTGGCAGGTCACTTTCTGAGGACAGAAGTGACCTGCTTTAAACATGTTGCTAAGTCTGCTAATAAATACATATTTTTTAAAAGCATAAGCACTCTTGATTTAAAATCACATTTATCCACTAGACCATGTTAAAACGCAAATAAAGATCACCATGGAGTAGATGTTCTCCCACTTGCTCTTTACCACTTCTGAAGGCAGGAGGTAGGGGGAACATCTGACTGAATTCCTCTAGAACGTTTTAGCCGATTCCGAGAATTGTGGGTTGTGGTTGCTTGCTTTACTTCATTGACATAGCAGCATTTTAAAGTTTCCTTTGTTGGAAATAAGTTTCATTTATTGGAATGATTAGAAGTATTATTAACTCTTAGTTTCAGCTATTAAATGCTGTCAGAGGAATTACTTAAAATCGTATTATTTGAGGTGAATTCTCCAAAAGGAGATCAGTAGGCACACTAGACTGTTTTTTGTCCCTGTACCCCAGGACAGCAAACAAAAAAATACTCTAGTCAAAGAAAATTCACCGTATTCTGCAGTGTTCTTCTTGACCTCCTTCTATAGAAGTCCGCCTAATGGCCAATGGTCTGCCAATGGACCTTTCTCTTTCCCATCCTTCCATATGTTAAAGGACACATGGGAAAAAACAAACCCAGTCAGTTGCCCAGCTGTTTCTGCACTCTCCCCAAACCATCCTTCAAACTCACCCTCCCTTAATCAAAGGGAACTTGGATAACATGTAGAATAATTTGTTGATAGCTAAGTTATGAAAAGTCTTGGAACAATAAATGCCTAATTACACCAGTATTAAGAAAAACCACACCAACAAATACCATCCATCCACCAAAAGGCAATATAATGTAGACTCACATTTATATACATAGCCTACCCTTACTCTCCTTTTAGCTTTAAGTTTCCTGAACCAGCCATGTTCAGCCACCCAACAGACCTGAAATAAATCATTCACGGACAACCAGGAACGTTTACAACTTCAGAAAATTCTTTGTCCTTACATAGTCCTTGATGATATTCAACTGTTTCAACCTGACAACATCTATTCAAACCATTGAGAAAACATTTTCTCCCTGGATAAGTAACCTCTCTTCATTTTTCTTATAACACTCTACACAGAATAAATGAATGCACGCACAAGGCTGAAAGCCACTCAAGCAAAATTTCCACTTTAGACCTTTTTTTCCCCTTGGAAAGATTTAAAAGGGAAAAAAAAAAAAAAAGGATGGTCCTGCAGAAATCAAGTACCAACACCTCTACAAAATTACAGGATTGTGCTTTTACTCTTATTTTGAAAAGTTAGGAGTGAAGGAGAACTGAAAAAAAAATTGTCAACTTCTTAGAAAATTACCTGCAACTAAGGTCGCTGTGTCTACACATATACTGTCCAAAAACCAAAAGAGAACAGCATACAAATCTTCCATGTCAAACAACTTTTTAATCTTTCATATCAGCTACCTGGAGATACAAATATTCTTCCATTTTATTAGAGCCAAATTCAACCCACTTTATATGCCAAAACTGATACCATGTGAGGAAGCAGTGCAGAGTTTAGTGTTTCACCTTGGCTGCCCCTTGCCAAGGTACTAAAATCAGCCATCTCATCCATCCGCAGCTTCAGTTCCACACTTCTAATTTTGATGATGAGATGGTTTCTGTAAACAAGTCACGATTCAAACCAGAGATGGTAAAGTCGTTTGACAATTTTTACCCTTCTGTCAAAGGTGGCTGACATTTCAAAGTTTGCTGTGTGAAGATCAGTAGCTGTGGAGGGAAAAGAGCTGAAGTAGCTCCTTCCATATATTCCCTCAGCAGGGAGAACTTAGCTGTTACAACACAAAACACCTTACTGGCGAGCTGGGTCTAGAGCTGCAGATCATTTGATGCTGTTCAGGCATTAAGAAATTGAGAGGCAAGAGAAAACTTCATATGAAGCCACATTCCATTAGTTGAGTTGTGCATGGAACAAATTGTTTTGTCTTTAGGTATGTTTTTAAATAAGGAAGTGTGCTTTTTCTTTTTTTAAATACTCACATAGCCTTAAATTCCAGTGAGTTACAGGTATGGTAGATTTTCACTGCAGAGGGGAGTGGTTGAAATTCCTAGAACATGGCATTCAGTTTAATTTAAGCACAGCATCCCTCTGAGAGATCCCTCTGTTAAATAGATACTACATGCAGTTCATGAAAGAACAGAAATTCATGCACAATGGAAATGCCACAGATACAGGACATAAACCTGAGCCTTCTAGCAAATAACCTTAGGAAGGACTGGAGAAAGAAGTCTTCTAGAGGTCGTAAGAGTGCAACATCAAGAATCCCCAGTAAGGGTGGCATCCAAAGCAACAGTTATCAGATGATTAAGACTCCAACACTTGTTCAGTTGAAGAGAAGAAAGGCTGGAGGCTGAATGGAAACTACAGTCATATGTGATTTTTTTTTTTTTCAATCTATTAATAAAAGCACATTGATAAAGAGTGAATTGCAAACTGCTACTACTATAGGAATATCTTTACTGCACTGAACCAAGTGTCACAGCTTATTTCCTGACGTCTGTAGCAGTTGTATTGAACTGCCTCATAAATGTCAGGTGGGAGTAATCCACATAGGAAGGGGAAGAATTTCTTCGGAAGAAAAAATAATGAAAAAAAAAAAAAACTTTGTACTCCCTCAGAATAAAAGTCTTCTCAGAATTACTATGTACTTTTGTCAAAATACCTCTGGTTGGATTTTTTTTTTTTAACAAAGCACCAAGGAATAGAAATTACCCCTTAAAACTCTTGAGATCATAGAATTTCACAGCTTGCTAATTACATTTTTTTCCCCTTCTGTATTTCCCATTCTTCAAAAATATGATCAAAGGCAGAGCACAAAAGAAAGGAGAATTATTTTAAATGAAAATATTCTCACTTTAAGATTTCATTTTCTTTTTCTCAGTGCTACATTTCAGGTAAAATCTGTCTTCCAGCAGCATCTGCATGGTTCTCAGAAACATCCTTTTCTTTCTTTGTTTCACGGTTATGTTCTAAACTGGAATACACAGACTAAAATCAACAGAAACCCTTTTGTTTGTTGTGGGGGATAGATGCCCTTTCTGTAGGCAGTTTTTTCCGTGTGGAAACATTAAAGCCTCACGAGGTGGAAATTAATCTAAAGCAGTCTAACTCCCTACCAAGACAAAATTGTCTGATCCTCACAAAAGCTGTTCTGGCAGAAAGCTTCCATGTTTCACCAACACCGGTCATGGAAGACGAATTTGCTTCATTATTCTCAAGAATCCAAGTTTCCTTCTCCTCCCCCAAACTCAGATACAATGAAAAATTATAAATGGATACCAATGAAAAAGGTCAGATTTAGTGCAAGAGCTATCACTGTATAACTGAAGAGCTCTTCTAGAGCAGGGGGCAATGCTCGCTGTTGCAACGCCTGCCTGTTCACATTCAACAGTGCAGCAAGCAAATCTTTCCATCTCACGGCAAGGAGGAAACAAGGACAAAAAGAACGTAATAAACTGACTGGTATTTTTCATTGCTTCAAAATTAATTTTAAGAACAGTAACAACAACAAAAAGTACTTTTTATCTGAAGCTTAGAACAATAGAACAACAGGGAAATAAAATCCAGAGGCTGCAGGCTTAACTGTTTGGTATTTGGCATGACTAGGTGTCATTTCAGTCAGAATAGTCAGGATTAACAAAAACAAAAACCCACACACACTAAGACCACATGTTACTTTGTTTTTAAAGTCATCGCAAGGGGAGACAAGGAAGGGGAAGTGCCAGTAAATATATGAGAACAGCTGCTAAATAGCTACTACTAACCAGTCCACCAGGGCAGGGTGAACTTGCTCCTAGCACCCTTACCGAGTATATCTGTTAGGCCAAATACAACAGTGGCAGATACAAACTTCTAATTCATATTTCTAATTTGAGTTGATCAAATATTAAAATAATCTTTCACTTGAGAGAAGCAATGCAGCTTGCATGCATATGTACTGCTTTGTTCAACTCATACAAATACAATCTGGAAGTAGTTCAGCTCTTTTTATTATGTCAACTCCTATATTAGATGTAACATTTTGAAGGATAGTTATATTAAAAAAATAAATTTACATAATTGAAGTGCAGTGTTCTTCTGGTACTTGTAGTTTTCTATTTATAACTTTAGAAAAGACCTCCCTTGCAAGGATGGCAAGATTTTTCATGGAAAATGAGAGCATTAAGTAGTTTTGAGATACAAAAATATTTAAAGGCAAGAATCTACCATGTAAGGACTGGCCAACCATTTCTGTATTACATGGAAGCTTATTAACTGGTCTCAATAGCTTGTGTGCAAAATGATGATAAACACTAGAGACATTTCTAACCATACCAAAAATCTTTAAGAACAGCCTTTCAGAATTCTGGTTTTGTTTTAGTGAGAGTAGTCTCCTATTTTAGTTTAAAATATTTATCATTGAAAGGACAGCTACAGGTATTCCTGACATCATCCTTAACGAAGTTACCTGTACCTAATTGCACTGAACGTGTAGACACCAGTGGGGGAAAAAAAAAACAAACAAACAAAACACAACAACTTGTAATCAAGCAATCCAGTGAAAGTCAGTGGAATTTGAAAACCTAACATGGTCAGATTTCATAAAATTAATAATTACTTTCAGTAATTACAGTGCAGTTGCAGTTACTACCTTCCTGAGTCTGTCTTCCTGTGTCACCAAAATAACCAGCTGTTACTTGGCAAGAACCATACTCTCAGAATTTCTGTAATTTACAGAGGAGACATAATTCTTATGTTCCCGCCTGCTTCATCAGTAGTCAGTGAAAATTCCTCTCCTGCAAGAAAGCATTCCCTGTGTAATATAGCTCAACCTTCTCTTCTGTGCTTAAGCGTGCTCCACTGTAATGTACTGTGAAACGAAGCGAAGATTATTTGCATCCACCGCATTAGGCATTATGGTAGTACATAAACACACAAATATCTCGACTACATATACAAGGACTCTGTTTACTTACCGTTGTCACCTACTCCAGTTACATATTTTAGCCTCACACTTCGTGTTTATCATACCATTCTCACACCTGGCTTTCGGTCTATAAAGCTTTTTAATGCACTCTGAAAACTTAAAACAGTAAGTTCTTAGATTAGTTTGACAACTAATTAGCACAACAGATTCTTAATTAGGAAGCCTGTATATTGCTGTAATTGAAGTAGAGGAGTTATACAGCAAGACAAAATGCACCTAATTCGGTGTTTTTTCTACCATATGGTTTCTCTCTAGATTCATCCCATTCTTTTTCATGACATTTAGATATGTTGGTACGTTTAATCTCATTTATTTCTAATTCTAGAAGACAATTGTTACATTAGTATGAAGACTTTGGAGACAGAGAAAGCTACAATTTCAAGAACTTCTACAGCATTAAAGTTGTTACTACTGAATGAGTTCATAGGTTTCTTTGTTCAGGTCCTTTTATTAAAGTAAAATGTACCAATATCTCCCCTGCTTTTCCCAAGCTGCAAGCGTGTAAGGTGAAGAATTTGCCCCTAAATCCCAGTTCACAGGAAACTGTATGTTTGTTTAGTCATGTAGCAGCTTATGCCACATAGCCATGTGACAGGCTTTTGAAAGGCCAAAATAGCTAAAAAATACCAGTTAACTAGAGAAAAATCAAACTCAGATCTGACTAAAAAAAAAAAGACAACTAAGCAACTGCATTAACCGAGTGATGACAAGTCTCAATTGAGGCAGTGGTTCCCCACCTTCTGCTATTAAATTCCCAAATCCAGTTCAAAGTGGAACTGCGAGCTACCACCTTTTGGTCCACTTCTAGAATACCTCAGCATATCTACAGATTTTTTTCTGGTATCTGTTACCTTTCTACCTCTCCCCAGTCCTACGACCACACCCTGTACCCTGTCTCACCAGAATGCTCTATGACACTTGCAGCAGGACAATCTGCTGGTGGTTCCATGTGTCAGAAAGCATTCTGACAGACACAAAATAATGGTTTGGCAATACTTGAAAATTACTGAGTAACACTGGATACTAGTGCCCTAGCAAAAGCTGAATGGGATGAAGAATAGGAGGTAGAAGCCGCCGAATAAACTTCCTTTCATACTTTCATAACGAAAACAAAGTTGAATCTAGAGTTCAAGAGTCACTGAGCAGCTATTGTTGTTCTCTGCTCATTTTACCTCCATCTCATCCTATTTCCCTCCAATATTCTAGTTTGTCCACCTCCATTCTAGGGGATCAAGCTTTTGGGAATGCAAAACTATAAAAACTGCAGGAATTGTCATAGTTACTGTAAGAACATCTGCAGGGTCATACTACTGTCATTTTAAAACACAGGTTAAGATAACCAGCCTTCATTCATCACTTCCTGTATGTCAAATTACCTGAAAACTGCACTGATACAGTAAAAATTATTTTAACTTGCATTACGAATAAACTGCACATGCTGTTGAACAGACAATATATATTTGTAAACTTGCTCATGCAAAATTGGTGTGCATAACAGGGATATTTGTTCTCTAATCCACACACCTTTTAAAATGACATTTATGTCTGCTTTTTTTAAACTGTGCCCAAACCCTTTCTTTAATATAAGAAATCTTACACAGAATTCATCTGCCAGCCAAACCAATTTATGAAGCTGAAAGAAAAAAAAGAATAAAAAGTTATACAAAACCATGGTGCACCTGGGCTCTTGACTCCCACCTCCCCCCTTTTTCTGTTTACAAGTAGAAAGACAGAATAAAAGGAAAAAAAAAAAATCACGGTCACAAAATTTTGACATTTTAATCCTAAACATTACAGGGCAAATGGATGTCGGAACCTATTTCCATACACCATGCGTCAGCTCTGTAATTCCCAAATGTGGCCAAATTCACTAAAACTCTGGATTATGGAAATACATTTCTGGAACAAATGCTAGAAAAGCAACAATGGGAAAAGCCAACTGTCTCCATAAAGGTAAATAACGTGGAACAATGTGTCGATTAGATACTTTTTCTGTTTCTTATTCATAACCTGTCAATTCAGTGCATTGTATGGTTCAACATAATGGTCCCCATTTTGGACAAACATCTAACTAGTGTCCATTGATTCCAAGTTAGTGGATGATGAATCTTTTTGGATACTTTCAAAGATGGCTGCTAGCTCAGGGTTAGAGCTTATCTGTGACTGAAATTCACTCATTAATGGACTCTTCTCTGCTTCTGGAATGGTTAGAAGCGCTGCTACTGCCCTCATAGCAGATCGTTTCAGTTCATCTTGCTTTTCAAACTCCTGTTTCACTGAGTTTGCCTTTACCTAGGAAAAAAATGAAAATATGTTTGAACCTTTTGCTTAACCCTCCCTCCACAACCACCTTAAAAAAAAGTCTTAAAAAGACTTCTTTTCTTCCATACTACTATTGTGCACAGCTTTCAAGATGGCCTAAGCTCTTAAAAAACCCCAACCAAACAAATCAAAAAAACCCTCCCAAACCATCTACTTTTTATCAGGCTTTTTACCAGCAGTTTACAAATAGACTGAAAATTGAATAAGCAGAAAAAGGTTGTAAGCTACCAAGGCAATTACCAAATCAAAGCAATTATAGCAGCCAACCTGTAGCTAGTAAGGTCAGTAAATTACATTAAACTGGTATTATCACAGTATTTCCAGCTTCCAGAGAATAGAATTTAAAAAAAAAGTCGACCTTCATTAGAATAAATGACTACTCTTCTATTAGGATTCTCAAAGATGTTCCAGTGTTATAAATAGAAATTATCATTAAAACAGTTGAATTTCTTGATGTGAAATGTAACAGACTGGAAAAGCCAAACATGGAAAAGCAAGATAAATCAGGTACTAAATGACTGTCAGGGCGTGCAGGTGGATCAAGACAAGAGCAGGAGTGGAAGAAGACTAACTCTGCCAAGAACCAAGGATTTTGTAATATAAATGAAACAGCAGGGTGGAACCCAATGAAAAAACAACAAAAATAGGACTACTTTACACTGCTCATCCTTCATCACCCAAATGCTTGTCGCAGGAATGGAAGAAGACTAACTCTGCCAAGACCCAAGGATTTTGTAATATAAATGAAACAGCAGGGTGGAACCCAATGAAAAAACAACAAAAATAGGACTACTTTACACTGCTCATCCTTCATCACCCAAATGCTTGTCTGAAATAACGTAATCATCAGAAGTCAGAAAACCTCTCAGTATTCCCATTTCACTACTCATAATGAAGTGAGACTTCCAAGCTGCCCAAGTGGCAGCTAAATTTTTGAACAAAACACACGGCATCAAAGAAACAGAATTTTTAAAAAGCAGCTAAGCATTCTACTCCTCCATTTGTAATTTAAAGAAATTTAATACATGTATAAAGGCCCAAACATTTATATTATTCTGCCTACTGCCGCCTATCAACTATAACTCAGGAAATGCTACAGCAGTAGAGAAGTATTCTTCATATGCAAGTTCATTTATAGTTCTGTAAGACAATACAAAATAATTATGTTTAAATACCTTAGTTGTACATGTCGCACGCAAAGGTTCAACAAGCCTATCCAACCTCTGCAACACTGCGCTTGGACACAAGGTAGACAATCTCACCAACATTAAAAAGGTTAGCATCTAGGTTTAGAAAAAAAAAAAACCAGTTCAACTATTAGTTATGCTCAGCACATACACGGAGATACATTTCCTGCACTGCTGTGTAACCTTTTTAACAACACTTCAATGAAAATGGCAAATACAGTGAAATAATTAAACACACAAAGGAGTATTTTTACCATTTCAGTAATATTTTGGCTAAGTCACTGCTTGCACAGAGAAATGACAGCTAACCTTAATATCATAGTGATCCTTCAGGCCATCTTCAACATGATTTAAGAATTCAAATATATCTAGTCTATCCAAACAGCTATCCAAAAGAGTATACATGCACTCAAAAGCTGCTTTCCTTATGTCCAATCCATCATCAACTGTATGCTTAAATGGTCCCATTTCCACCTGTCAGCAAAGAAACAAAAAAAAAAAAGTTGAGTAATATCTTTAGAAAAACAAAGAATTTACTCACATATACTGAACACTGTTTTTCTTTGGTAACATACCTCTCTGATTAATTCCTTTCTGACTTTTGTTTCATTGTAAAGATGAGGAAGCACAGTATCTAAAAGGTCCCGTATTAATGATGGTTTATTGTGTGCAGCAGAGTTAAAGGTCACTAGGGCTACTCTCCTGACATTGAGATCTGGGTCCTCCAATGTTTTCAGAAAATCACCTGCAATCATGTACAGAAATAAATCAACCTACTGGGATCTTTCTCATTTGCCACTTTAAAAATATCTTTGCTTAGTTTTAACCTTTCAAAAGGACATATTTAGTGCAGGAGTTATTTTCATATAAGAGAGACCAATACCTGCTATTTTAGCATGATTACACAGTAAGTCTACTCATTATCATCACGGAAAAAGTACTAATATAAGTGATATGATATTTCAACTTTTTTTTTCTAAACCTATAGCATGTAAATTAATGAAGATTTTATTTAACCTTTCCTTTTCTCCATTAAAAATCTCTCAGAAAATGCATTAGAAATCCAATTTTGGTTCTGCAGTTCAAGAATTAGAGGACATCTTTCAAGGAAACTATAAACATTGATATTTAACCCCTGAACTGGCACACATTGAGAATTCCTAAGTTAACATAAAATAAGCCTACTCGGTATATATTAACGTAGTAACAACTCTCTTGCCCCATCCCACCCCTGGGCATTTTCAAATTCGAATTTCTATAGTTCTATAATACAGCCTTGTTAAAATAAATGCCTGCAGGAATATATCGTATTTTTTCTCAATGTTTGTGAAGTTTTACTAGGAACTTCCATGAGGAGTCAATTTTTTTTTTTAAAGGATAAAACCAACAAGGTGCAAACATCAAACTGACTTTGACACACTCAAAAGAAACTGGGTAACAAAACCAATGATGACTAAGATTTTTAAGTACCAGTTACCAACAGTTTTTTGACTGAATAATCAACAAATATTTCAAGAATACAAAAGGGCAAAGCAGTTTCACCAGAAGCGGCAGCAGAAGGAAAAACCCACAAGCATAATCAATTATTAAGTATATTATTTTTTTAAAATTAAGCTTAGTGATAAAAATAAACACATAGGCACTGACTCTACTTCCCCATAAATAAAAGCCTTGCTCTCCACAAAACCACACATTTTTAAAGATAAATCTTTTAGCAGTATACACAATTTTTTACAGACCTTTAAACCTTCTTGCACTGTCCATCACAGGTTCAATACATATAATTTTTAATCACACCACTTTTACTGCCCAGAATTCAAACAAAGATTAGTAGAAATAACTGGCTATAATGGAAACATTTAGCAGCTAATTCTAGCACCTGCAAAATATTTATTTCTAAAAAACACAAAGAATAAATTTGAAATGCAATTCTATTGCCTGAAAATGTAGAGGCTGTTGATAACAGTGAAGAATTTACCTATGCAGTTCTTCAAGAGTGGGTCTATGGGTTGTGGATGATCAGAAATAGTGAACTTAACAGCAGTAACCACTGAACTTCGAGCATATGAGGACCCTAATGTGAAACAAAATTGTGAATATTAACATTAAAACAGTGCAACTACAGAATTTAATTCATGCTCAATGCCATTCTTTTTAAACTTCTAATACTCTTAAGAACACTAAACAAGCAGTGTTATTTATTACTAGCACTGCAATATATAATTCAAGTAAATCTATGGAGAAAATCTTCTAAATGGGAGAAAATACCATAACGTTTGTAATAAACATTTAATGTTAACTGCTACAGAAAATTCAAGCAATGAGCTTAACAGACTGGGGTTTTTTTATGATCACACATAGGCCTACAAATAACACGCATCCTTAAAGCGGAAGCACTTGACAACATTTGAATACAGTTTTTTATATAAAACTGATCAATGAATACGCACAATGACCCTTCCTAATCCTTAAACATTTAAGAATTTTTATCTGAAAATTAGGAATACTGTAATTTACACCAGAAAGTCAACATATTGCAACTGGTTTGTCAATTTGCCTCTAAGTATATAGCTCTTTGTTAAACATATCATTAATTGAAATGTCAGAGTCTGAGAGCAGAAGGTAATTCAAGTTATGCATGACTAACAACTACTAGTAAAAATGGAACTACCTAAGCTTCACATTTTGGGGAGGTTGAGGGTAACAAAGTTTCAAGAATACCACAAAGTTTAAGCAAGTAATTTGTAAGACTATGTCAATTTATTAACAAATAGCATAAGGCCATTCGCTACAACATGTACGTGAGTTACTACTACTCACCTGATGCCAAGTACCCCTTGAGTCGTGGAAGCAGGGTCTCTGGGTCTATTAACGTAAGCTTGCCCAAGCACTCAGCAACAACATTCCTTGTACCCTCCTCTGCACATTCGCAGTGTTTCAGGAGTAAGGCCCAGATGTTCTCAACATATGGTTTGAGACCAGTCACTGATGCAGAGCTAATTATTTCTTTCAAGGAATGAAGAAGGAGGTATTGCCTCTTAGGTTGACTGGTTATTTCTTGTAAGACGAACGGCAGATACTCAGGAAGATTGCCAACACTAATACTGCCTAACGCGTAAGATGCTGCCGATTTGACTTCTTCACTAGGAGAAGAGAATGCTTCTAATATTACAGACTTCAGCTCAATTTGTCCACTTAAGTCAATGTGATGCCCAACTTCCCCAAGAGAAAGCAAAGCCAAAAGCCTAATGGAATCCGTGGACCTTGAGTTCTTGACATCTTGAATGAACTGACCTACAACAGCAGGTCCTTCCTTAGGGCAGGCTCGAGTAAGGGCAGCAACACATTTGGCAATGGAATAGTAAGACTGCTTGTGAGTAAGTGCTGTGCTCTGTGAGTACACTGGACCCGTTAACATGCGCAGTAAATCCATATAGCCTAAGTTATTGGTACCAGTCACAACCAAAGCTTGGAAAAATTCTAGCATGGCACTAAGTGCTCCACCCTGAAGTAGAGGTGATCTCACCAGTCCAATAAGCTCATTGAGAATGGACCCGCTAATCTTTGACAGGGAAGAAGGGTACACTTTAGCCAGCGTTGTCAGAAAACTGATGGCCATCTGTGATACATGCATATCACTCTCACTAATCAGAGGTGGAAGCTCATCCAGGACAGCATCAATCATGGCAGCTGTCAAGCTGTCACTGTAATTCTTAATTAAAATATCTAGAGCAGAAAGAGTGCCCAGTTTCAAAGCTCGCTGGTTCTTCCTCAAAAAAGAAGCAAGAATAGGAACTCCTTCCCCAAGGATTGGTCTCAAATCTATCTTCAAAGGAGAACCAGCAATCAGTGTCATGGCCTTCACTGTAGTTAACCGAGTAATCTCATTCTTCAGTCTCTCTAGGAAGATCTGAAGTGTACTAGGCAGGTCTGTGCCTAAGCTGTCACCAAGGCTACAAATTATTTGACCCATGCAAGATATTGCCCTTTCTTTCACCTCCTGATCAATGTCAGCAGCCTTTAATCTCTTGATTGTACAAGTAAACAAATCTTTGATGTAAGGAGTAGCATCAAAGGAAGAAGGCTGGTCTAAAGGACGAATGACCTTCACAAGTTGTTGAGTAACCAAAAGCGCCTCTGATGTTATCTTGTAAAATGGGTCTCCCACACAAGCTACAACTGGAGGTACCAATGCTTGAACATGAGGATGAAAGACTTGGGGAGAATGATTGCAGAGGATCACATACAAACAGGACAAAGCATCTATCTTCAGATTTGAAGAACTTGATTTGTCATTCAGTGAAAAAATTATTCCTAGAACAAAAAAAGAAAAATGTCTTTTTGGGTTAGGAATTTATGTAGTTAGAACACTTCCAGGTATCTGAAGGAAGGCATCTATAACGAATACATGTTTTTCTGCTTCCACTCTTTCTTGAATGCTTCCAAACTCTTCCCCATATTATTCAATCAACTAGTTTTCAGGCTTCCGCTACCCAGAGGGCATGGGTCATTTGATGTTTTGTGATATATTTTCTTAATTTTAAAAACGGATTCTAAACCTTTAACTTTTCCAAACTTACTTTTCCCTGTTACTTCAAAATTCAACATTTAGGTTCCAAAAGCTAAAATAAGGACAATCTTTCACTCCATTGAGAAGAGAAAGCAAGCAGTTTGATCTTGCAATTAAAAAGCAAATTAACTTTTCTTTATATAGAAGAAGAAAAAAAAAAAAATCAAAATCTTAGAGCAAATCCTTGTTTTTAAGATTAATGAAAATATGTCACTACAATATTTATATGGATCCACACAGTAGCTGATTATTTTGCCAATTTACTTAAACAGAAGAAACACTTCAAAGCTCCTGCAAAAAGCAGTCAAGATTTAAAGGTTTCCAAACTTCATAGCCAATTTACTAATAAATCTTTAAGTCAATATGTTTCTCATACCTGGTACAAGTACAGGAACATGTTGTGTTAGGGCTCCAGGTAATACATTTACTAGCTCAGTCAGCATGTTAAAACAACACTGACGAGTCTTCACACTTTTCTCCTTCATCTGTTTGTGCAAGGCTTTAACAATGTTGGGGACCTGTAATCATCATACATCTGTTAACTGATTCAATAGCTGACACTGCTTTGAAAACTGGGGGGGAGGGGGGGGAATATAAAGATATGTGTCCTACCCCTCTATTTCCTATTTCTCTACAGAACTAGAGATGTTACATAAACATTGGGAAATGAAGACTCAAAAGAATTGCTATCCAATAAAATAGTAATGTAACTTTAAAAGGTGAGACAGAACAAAGCAAAACTAGATTTTCATTAATAAAGCTGTAGAGAGCAACAATTGAGAAGTCACCCAAATAATTAGCTTAGAAGTTCTTCAGTACTATCCTTCCTATTCTGCAAATAAAACACACTGTATCAAAGAAAGTTTTACCTTGATCATTAGAGCTCACATCTGCATTACAGAATGCACAAAATAACTATTTTGCTTAGGTAATATGGCTAAACTACATAGGACACACAACTTTTACAGGTGATGTTAAACAACTGAAATCAGATAAGTACATTTGCATGAGTTGGCAATTTCAGTCTCCAAGACTGCTGCACTTTCCCAGGCCAGTTTACCTCGCTTGCTCCCTCTGTTAGTACTACAGTAATATGCGTATGAAGAAAGTACGATATGACACATTTCAAGAACTATCCTTATGAACAGAGAACAACTCCACCATGTCTTCTCAAAGATAATAAAAATGTTGACAAATAACCTGACTCTGAAGCATTGTCAAAGGCGTCTCTCCTTGTTCCATTGCATCAGGATCACAAAGCCAACTTTGCACAGGTCGAGTTTGTTTTAAAAGGGAAAGATATGCATGAAAAACATCTGCTTTAACATTCTCTTCACGTTCTTTGAATCTGGCTATTAAAGCAGGCGATACAGTTTTGTAGAATTCTGGAAGCATTTCATGTCGCGTGCTAACCACAGCATCTAGACATTTAGCAGCTGCACGCCTCACTTTCCAGCTCATGTCATCATCATCACTATATTCATCATCGCTCCCTTGAAAAAAAAATTATGCATATGTTCAAGTCTAGACAATCAAAGCAGCAAGTTTTATTTTAAACTATTAAAAAGAACACACTTGGGATTTTTGCTTAAGGCACACCAATGAAATAAGTTCAGAAGTATGTTAAAAAACATACAGAAGAAGCCTTCTAAACTGCCTAGATCATAAGACTAATTATTTTCTCTGTCACTTTTTAATGCTAATCTTACGTGGGTATTAATTTTAACTGCAAACAGGACAAGGCAGCTCCCATCATATTTACAGCCTGTCTACTACTTTAACACATATTTCCCTTTATTCATGACATAAGTGACAATGCAACAACAATTACTAGCTGATCAAGATTCAAACTTTTCTGTTTATTTATGTCTAGGAGTAAATCAAACCATACTCTGCCCCAAAAAATGACAACAACAACAAAAAACACAATAAGCAATACAAACTGACTTTTTAAGCGCTAAAGCAACAACTACAGAGCTCTTTCATTCTTAAAGTAATGAGAATGTTATGTTCTGGGTTTAGAGTACTTGTGTGTCCAAGTTTTCACGAACTCTACATATGACAAGGTATTATCACCACATTAACAATAAATACCTCACACCTTTCAGTCTATAAGATTGTTCATCCTACAGAAAAATACTGAGTATTTTGCAATTTTCAATCTATTCTGATTTTATGCAGTAGGTAACCTTATAGTAGAAAGTAGCGAGAAGCCTTTTCCATGCTGAATGTGTATTTTCAATTCATTAACCAATGTACTTCTCACTTTAGTCATATCATCCTACATGCTTCTGCCTTTTTTCACCTTTCAAGAATTTTAAAATATTTGTCTTGTGCTTTATGTTCACCCTTGGAATTATTTATCTCCAGTAACAACATCCTGCACTTCTATTCCAAGAAGTCATTTCTTAATATCTGTTTAAAAGCAGTACAAGAATTTAATACAAAAGTACTCAAGTCATTCCAATGCTGGTACTCAGCAGCAATAACATCCTTATCAATTTTCTCAGATGAGTGCAAGTTCACAAGTCCTTCCTTTCCCCCAAAGCAAAGAGAGAATATACCTTGATCATCATCATCACCACCATCAGCATCCATAGCATTTTCATCTTCATCTTCATCATCGTAATTGTAATTAGGATCATAGGTAAGATATTTAAGACAAATGTTTATAATAGTAGATACATGAGGATAAACTTCTTTAGGACATCTGCACAATACAAAACACCACAGTGTCAAATTACTTTGAAAATTTAAAATATTTCTAAAAGACCTCATGCCACGTACCGTACTTTGGAGACATTAGCCAAACCAAGTACTATCAATGCATCCACCAGAATTACAGAAAGGAAGGTCAGAAAGGGCAATGCTACTCTGTAACTTGATTTGCTAGACTGCAAGGCTGTAGAGGACTGAGATATGCCTTCGGATATATATTTTTTTTGTCACCACTACTGGACAACAAATATTATTAGAGTAATTCTCTCCTCCTGTTGACCTAAGTAGTAATGGCACAGTAGAAAGTTTCTGAAGTACAGGCATAATACACTGCTTAATTGTTAAGCTACAAGATAGAGTTAGACAGTTCCACCTCAAAGCTTTCAACAGTATTTTATACCAAGGAGACTGTTTCTTCACAGCTTACAACCAAATGCCACACTAATAGATCTTATAAAAACCTGAAATAGGTATCCAAGAATAACTTACCTCCTAACAAAGGATTCAAAGGCTTGAATGCAATACTCTCGTAGTTCATCATCATCTACATTACAAAACTTTACAACCAAAGGAATTATTTTCTCAAGATATTCGCCTGGTAAGAGGAAAAAAAAAAAAAAAAAAATCACTAAGTAATCACTCTCATCTGAAAACTTTTGAAGTTAGAGATAATTTATATATTTTGCTTACCTATTCTATGACCTGCTTGC
This sequence comes from Buceros rhinoceros silvestris, assembly GCF_000710305.1. Lineage (NCBI taxonomy): Eukaryota > Metazoa > Chordata > Aves > Bucerotiformes > Bucerotidae > Buceros > Buceros rhinoceros. The sequence goes on from NW_010409598.1 coordinate 21,817, forward strand.
CTACTGATAGCAGCAATACACTGTATATAGGTCCTAGTTGTTGACATGGAATCATTTTTAGACAGCTCTGTCAACAGATGTTCAATGAGGTCAACAAAAACCATATTGCCACAACTCATAACCAGGTGACCAAGAGCAATGATGGTTCTTTTCCTCACAGCAAGTCTGGGGCTAGTCAGCTGGGGGAGCAGACAGGTCAGAATTGAAGGATGGAAGTTAACAAGCAGTCCTCCTTGCCTTAAAACAGACAAAACACAAACTCAAACCAATTGAATCTAGATAAATTTGTTCATATACTGTACAACAATTCCTTTATGTATTCCCAAAACATCACAAAGACTCCAATTAAACCTTTAAATCTAAGTTTTTTGGAACTTTTTAACAAAGAAATTACTTTAAAACATATGCTCAAAGCAATAAATATTAAAATAAGCTTAAAACTACAGTTCTCAGAAGATTAAATAAAGAAGCAATTGATCTACCAATCAGCTTATCTTCAATACCTTCACTTTTTTTTCTAAATGAAGTTTCACCTATACTTAATATCTTACCATATTATCTTATATAACTTAAAGCAATTTAAATTTAACATTTAAAAAAATTAGTTTTAAGGTGTATTTATCAGCATTCACCAGCCTTTTGGAAGAGGGATGTTTACCTGCTCAGCATATCAGCCATGATATCCAGTGCCTCCAGTTGAACAGACACATCTTCCTGCTTGGCTATAGCACTAGTGAGACGCCCTGTGATCTTTTTGCAAACATTAGCTGCTAATGCAGAACCTGAAAGTACAACAAAACCTCAGTATTTTCATAATAAAAAAAAATAAAAAAAAAAAAAAAAAAAACCCAGCCATTAACAATTAATCCCCGCAGACAATGCGCCCTGGCCGCTCTCGGGGACGTCCGCGCCTA
>NW_010409598.1:22764-39617 GCF_000710305.1 Buceros rhinoceros silvestris
AAAAAAAAAAAGGATTTTAACAGCAGAGATCATGTTTGTGACCATGGAAAGCAACCTGATCTCAACATAAAGGAGCTTTTCCCACCCAACAAAACAAGCTTGAACAGCCAGTTTGTTTGCTAATGTAAGGTATGCTCTCCATTAGGGCTGAAGGACTAACAATATAGAAACGTACTGAGAATGAGGACTTTTTAACCGTACCACAACATACCTAAAGCAGAAATTGCACTGCTTTGGGCAAGTAATGGAAAGTGAAGCCCAAGACAAGTCTAGAGTTATAAATGGAAGGATTATAGGTAAAAATAAAGGAATAAACTAAAAGGGAAGCACAGAAGAAAATAAAAAACACCTCTAAAGAACAGCTGTATAATGAAAAAATAAAATAAAATGAATTGCACAAGAAGCTACTTAAATAATAACTACCTGAGATACTGCTGAAACATTTGAGAGAGGGAAAAAACGTATACCCAAAGTATTTTAAAATTAAAAATGTCTTTACTAAAACTTCATATTTTCCCCTTCCCCCAACTGTCTAACACCATTCAGAGCAATTATTAAAAGAGAAGTTACTCGTCATGGTTTCAGGTAGTGCTTATCTTCATTTGCATGAAGTTTTTTTTAATCACACTTCGGGAATTTTTGTGTGAAAATAATAACATTCAAACCTATATTAAATCTAGTTTCTATATACTTATGGCTTATTCTTAACTATATGACTAAACATAACAATTGGACAGTCAAATGCGTTACCACAGAAAAAAGACAACAATCTATGTTTGAGTCGAGAGCAAGAAATAACACCTAGGCTCCTTTTGCATTAGGAATATTAATTACTTTGGAAGATTTTGCTACATTTTTGTTGAGCTTTACCTCCACACCAAAATCGCCTCTTGTTTTGTGTAGGCAAATGAAATTTACTTTCGATTAGCATTCAAAGTTTACAATCTCACTACTGCTTCAATAAAAGCATGACTTCCATGTGGACTTTTGATAAAGGATGCTAAAATTGGAGACTTTCTTTTTTTAATTTAAGAAACCTCAGTCTCTAAAAACTGCATTTCAAAAGCCTTTTTAATCACTCCTCTATTCTCATTCATATCCTACAATACAATTTCTGAAAACCACCTGAATAAAAAAGGAATGCCATTAACTGATGAGCTGTTCATCATTACTCTTTCTTTTGGAGGAAAGATTGCATCCATTTAAATCTGCAGGTAAGCATTTCAGTAATTTAACTGACGATTGTTAGAAACACAAGGTACTTTCAAAACACTTACCAGAAACTGAGACAAGAAACCAGATCATTAAAGAAAAATACCCAAGTTATAATCAATGTTCAAGTATACTATCAATCAAAAAGCAAGATGAGATTTAGCTATTACTAACTGTTAGCCTAGTGTTCCACTGGGCAATTATTCATATAGGTGCTTTTACACTTAACTTTTTACAGCTAGGTTCATACACTGTTAAGTTTGTTTTTCACTTTAATGCAATTATTCAGTAAAAAAAGTTTTTAACCAGTAAAATCAGGAAACATAGTCAGAGAAGAAGAAACTAAGGATATTTGTGCCATGCATTGTTCCACTGACAGAAATTAGTTCCAATGTTAAATGAACTGAATCCTCTTCACTAAAGGACCCAGCTTTTGCATTTAATTAGTAATGAAACAAACTTTACAGTCTTGAGTACAAAAATGCCTTACCACTGGAAGCTGGGGGGAGTTCTCCAATCACAGTTTTAAGGCCAATGCTTGAAATGTCACGTAACTGTTCTTTATCTGAAAGCATGTTTGTGCAGAGGGTATCTACAATGGTCTCCACTTGATACTCCTTCACTTTACTCACCAAAGGGCCCAGGCTGTATAAACAGAAGAAAAGTATTAAATCTGCACCTTTAAAACACCTCATTTTATTTCAGTATTTTGCATTCAAGTCACAAACTTAAGGTTGTTTTCGGTAGCAATATATAGCAGAATTTGAAAATCTGCAACTAGTTGGGTTGATAACCTATCTCCATAAATCTAGTAAGAAAATACTGGTATAGTACGTGTTGTTTATCTAGTGGTGGAAATGTTTTTGGGATGACTGTTTTGTTTCATTCTCAAAACCAGAGTCCCTCTTACTTCTCACTTAATGGCATGGTTTATAACAAAAGTTATCTAGCCAGAGCCATTGGTTTATGTGCTTGACCATCAGTGCCTGCTTAGTTCACAGCTAAGTAAGCAACCTTCTTAATTACTGCATCTTTATTCTACATAACACTTGGGTTCAATCTGATATACGTTCAAACTTGTTCCATACCTTAGAGTGCCTTCCTTAACAGAATGCAAATGGTAAAACAATGACACAGCATGCCCTCCTTCACACAGACTCCAAGCACCACTAGATATGCAGCACATAATAACATTTCCTCTCTGTCCTCTGAATTGTTTTTAGTTATGCCACCTGGTTTGAGGATCATAACAACCTTGTATTCCTTTGTCAAAATAATAAAACTGCAGATGTCCTGGTAAAGTCTGGTTCATCCTAAGAAACAGAGATCCTTCATCATCTTCCTAGCCCACTCATCACCAATTTTCACCATCTCTCCATTGTTAATGTTCAGTTCCAAAGGGGAAGTTATGCATGAACAGAGCCTTTTGTTTTCTCCATTTCCTTCCATTCACCTGTGAAAAACCTCCATAAAACTCCAAGAACTTACTCCTTTTCCTACTACTTAGTTTCTAAAACACCTGCCTTCAAAGCATCTCAGAAATGGGAAATTAATTTTGAAAGACTTTAAATTAACAAATTTTTAATCTAATTAAACTCCCTCAAATATACTACATTAACAACGAACAAATCAAATTCTGAAAAAAGAGTGTTACAAGCTGTGCTATAGGCATTCCATCAAAAACCAGTTCAGTTAACTTACACATACAGTAACTACTCTGAAAGACATCACTCCCTTCTTTTGTAAGCTTCTGTTCTCTGTATGGTAATTTTGCCAGCTATTCTCTTCAATTTTCTGTGGTGACATCCTTAATATTACTATCCAATCAAGAAAGCATGCTTACTAATGAGAGATCAAACTAGAGGTGAGATGTGACATGAAGCTGAAGTTCTACCAAGCATTGCGCTGATCCTGACAGAAGCCAGGGCAGGAGGACAAGGAGCTGTGTGCAACAGTCACACAGGAGAAAACAACGACTTGAGGCAAGAATGGAGATTGCGGAAGCAAGGACCATCTACAGAAAATGTGGGTATCGTGAACCGGAAGTGTAGCCCACCAGCAGAACTAACAGAAACAAAGACGTATCTCAAGAAAACTATTTATTTTTTCGTGTGCATCAAAGGGATAATGAACAGCATTCTGACTTGATCTTGTGCACAGACCATCCCCTAGTTGTCCTGCAGCTGCTCCAGATGTCCCACCACAGAAATCCTACAGGCTAATTCTCAAGAGCACCTCAATATTTTTCCTCCTATGAAACACGCTTCAAGTTACACACATTACCATCAAATTCAACTTCAGCCACAATAAGAAAGCACCGAAGATTTTCAAGAGATTTTACCTGTGTGTTCTTAGTGTGAACTTCGATGACTAGTAAAGTGCAACAATTTTAAGTGAGCCCTTTGTATCAAAACAATCTGGTTAAGACTTTGTGGAGTGGAAAGACATGCACAAAGTTGTTATTTTTTAGGAAGCCATTTTTCAAAAGCTTAAGTTTTGTTGCTGTTTTTGTGAAAGTCAGGGCTCAACTTGCAGTACAGAAGTTAAAAGGGAGCCCGCACAAAGGTTCCATCAGATTTGTGCTGTGAGGCTAGAAAGCCTCAAAGTGGTTTCAAGAAGAGCTGAGGCCAGGTCTCCTTCTGCAACTGACAGAGTCAAGTATCATGGATTAGAAACCATGGATGTTTCTGTGGCTTCCAAGGGAGGATCCAAATTTTCTGTCTGCCTTTCAACACAATGTACACACACAAACTCTCCCTAAATCAGAACAATAAAACTGAAATATGTGGAAATCAATGTATGTACAAATGCAGAAAAAGGAGCATCTTAAAGCCATTCACAAACTGATTAGGACAACATTAGAATGCAATGCCTACATACAAACTTCAGTTTTTTCCACACTGAACTTTAATCCTGTATACATCTGCTTTTCATTAAAGTCAACTCTAGCAAAGCTAACTGAGATTAAAATGATGTCTACAGGGTTAATAAACACAAATTTTGGAGAGTTTAAGTCAAACTGAAACCCTAAATGGAAAATGAACAAACTAACTTGTTATCAAAAAAAGACTAAGATCAAGAAAGCAAAGTTTAAGTTTTCAAATATATGCCACTATTCACTTACAAGCGTGTCAGACTTTTGAGACTGCAATGATTTAGACCATATGGCCACGACCTTATTGAAACATCAGAAGTATGCAGGAGTTTTATAGGCAGATGATAAAATTACTTTTTAATTAGATTAACATAATTAACAATAAAACAACTTTCAACTAGAAGTATTTGTCTAGTCTAACTCCTTGTCAAGTGCAAAGTGAATATGTTGTCCAAAGATGCACTGTTTTCCCATGCTTAGGAAAAAAAAAAGTAATATTTGGGAAGTTGTAATAGATTAATTTGCATTTATATTTTCATTGATTTGAAACAAGTAGCAATTATCAAACTTTTTAAAGTTGAACCACAAGTTAGTTTGATACATAAAGGTAAATATTTTTCCCCTTCCCAAAACTAGCCTTTCAAAGCACTTCACAAAACAAAAACCAAGCTCAAAACACTCGGAAAAAGAGAATTTTCCATTTCATACATTTGATTGTACAAAGTAACGATGCAGTTGTCAGGTCATGGTACAGAGCTAAGCCCTGATTAACAAATATCAGTATGCAGTTCTAATAAAATTAATAAATTCAATACATCATATTCTAATAGTACCAGATTACCAGAAAGAAACTATCTGTAAGCAAAGTACTTCCTTTCAGACCTTAGTGATTACAACTGGCGGAAAAAAATTGGGTTTATTTCATAATAAACTTTTTGAAAATTATTCTGAATTAAGGTCAAGTTTCACATTAAAAAAAAAAGCACAGGCATTAAGTCAACTGCACAAAACTAGAGTGGGGGGATCATTTATAGGCAAGCACAAATTCTGTCCAAGCTAGAAAGATACTAAGCTGTCATTGAAGTTATGCCACTCAGGCAAAAGCTTACTTTACACTCAGTACTTAAATCATCTAATTCCCACATCATTGTATTACAGAAACCCACAAGTGTTTCAAGACAGAAAAAACACTCTTGAGTCTTTATAGTCTAAAAGAGAGTTACTCTCTGAATTTATATGTATCCAGACAGGCACACAACATACAAGACTGCAAGAAAAAGGGGTTTTCTCATTTTACTGGAAATGGCTTTAGACTTTAATTCTCCAAGAACACAGCTGGACCCTGGGTTCACTACGAGCTAATAAAACTGTCAGCCAGGCAGCTGTGAGGGAACACAGTCACAGATCACTATTCGAAAGGAAAGGCTCAAGGCTATGGCATGCAGCATACAGGCACTGAAGTTAGTTTAGGAGCTTAGTACTGTATTTGCCAAGAACGACAGCAAGACAACCCCATATGTTTACTACTTCACTGGAAAAAAAAGATAAACTCCTGCATTGCTTTACCAGTGGAGGACTGAGAATGCGTAGCTTAATTCCAAAGTGCCATTAACAAGGAATTGTTATCTTGTATTAATTTTACCTGTTGACCTATAAATGCTTTGTATTATCTCATCATTTTTTAATGGGACTTGGCACCTTGGACCATACTGAGTAACTTCTGAATGTATAGTCAAATTTGACAAAGAATTTTGAACAAATTTTAGCAATCCCCACTTCTGATCAGAGCAATTGTCCTTTCAAGTGTGCTTGTGGAATGAAAAAAAAAAAAAAAAAAGAGGTACAGTCTGGTAAAATACAGTTTAGAAGCACCTATACGGGAAATCCAAACCCTTTCAAGTGTGCTTGTGGAAGGAAAAAAAAAAAAAAAAAAGAGGTACAGTCTGGTCAAATACAGTTTAGAAGCACCTATACGGTAAATCCAAACCCACATCTTCCAAGTTCCTCTGAAACTCAGTCTTCTCTTCAGTCTCAGAGCATCAAGTTTTCAACTACTCCTGCTACAGAGGCTCCCGAGTTCCCCACACCTTTCACACTTCCTGCCTCAGAAGACCTCTCAGTCACCCCATAGTCACCCTCTCCACCATATAGCTCACACCATAGGACAACTGTAGACCCTCAGAAATCATTGTTCCACCTGATCTGGTCACCCATTTTCTGCACTTCGGGCAGGAAGTCAGTATTCCAACAGCCCAAACTAGACCGCTACACACAGCAGTTGGCGGGAGTTAGGCTGGAGGACTAGGCTCAGATTCGAAGACTGCAAGCCGGTAATTCCAGCTGAACTCAAAAGGCTGGTATCTGTGGCCTTCACTCTTAGACAGCTAGCAGACATGGCTCTATACAGCAGGACAAAACCAAAATGTGTCTTCCATCCCACAACCTCCTATATGTACCCCACTGCTGCTACTTTTCCTTCCCAGCTCCAAGAATTCACAGTGCAAGAGTTAATTATCATAAAAAATGCCCAACACAAAAGGCAGCAAGCAAGAAGCGCAGCGAGGAGGAGGACATGGACAAAGGAGACTTACCTATTATATAAAGAAAGCCCTTCCATTCAAGCACTAAGTGTGACTTACAATACAGCAGCAACCAGAGAAATGTTCAAAGTTTCGACATTAGTGGTGTGTCACCATGTTAAGAAAACTTCAGAGTTTCTCTTTCAATGGCCATGCTCATGACACCTTAGCCCCACGAACTCAGAACAGTGTTTCAACTCAAGGCACAGCACTTACATTAACACTCAGGAATACGCAGTTCCCAAGACAATCACACCTACCGCTTTCCATGCCTTCCTTCACAAACAATAACCTGGTTTTCTTCTCTCCTTACCCACCATCACCCTACTTGGGTGGTAAAGCCTGATGAAAATATGGCAATTTGGGAAGTAAAAAAAAAAAAGCAGCAAAGGTAAAACATGTTTACCAAAACCATGCACTGAAATACCACATACAACTAACTCAGTTTTGTTAATGCACAAAACATCTGAAATTGATGCGTTATGATCATCATCTCAATGCCAAATTCAGGAAGATTGCAATTTACTCATTTGGAAGAGTATTTGATCGAGATACAAAGATACCTTAAAAAAAATTACACAAAAACAATGTTAGTGCAACATTTCTAGGAGATACAGCATACAGATAATATCAAGAGAACTGTTCATTGAGATACCGACTGGTGAGACTGATCTGATGAAAGGCTTAAAAAGCCTATGAAGTGTGCAGAAATTAAGACATAATGAAATGATTTCTCACTTGCTTCAGCAAGTGCACCTACTGCTGCAGAAATGAACAGCTCTGACAAAGCACCTTTGTTAAAAGCAGCCAAACCTCAGGCCCTAACCTTTACTTTAGTAAAAGGGCACTGTACTGTACTTTTTAGATTCCATCGAACCATCTCCACAGCTACTAAAACCAAGAGAGAGCAGGGGTTTAGAGGACCATATTCATAATCTAATCTGGTAATTTTACTGCTTCAATCATGTTCAATAATATTGCAAGCTTATTAAAATAACCGATGGACACTGACACTGGTAAAGACCTTTTTCCTCCAACAGATAAATTCGTACACAAGCATTTGCCAGAACACAGATTACTCCAAGAATTATCTCCCAGACTCAAATATATCAACCCATCCCAGACTGCATTGCTAAAAGTTCAAACATTTTCTCCAGTTGCTCAAAAAGCTCACATCTTTCTCCACCGCAGAATTTCTGAGTGCAGAATCTCTAGAAACCATTTCACATCTGTAACACTGCATGTAAAACATGCTCTTACAGAAGTACTGTAAACAGAAGCACTAGGAAGCAGGAACAAGCACTTGTACAACTATAGAAGCATATTCATATAAAATTAACAGTATCCTTCCAAAAACACAGCGAGCCTTCAGAGAAGCAATGCAGAAAGTTTGCTTTTGATCAGTGGCAATCAAGTTTGTTACTTAGTTGGTGAGATTCCAGATGTCAGTGTCATCCTTCCTCTCACTTCCAGAAAGGTCATGTCTTCTGCTTTTTGCAGTCTGCAATGACTTGTGCAGCTTTATGAAAATACATCTTCCCCATTCCAGAGATCTGCAGTTGACGACATCCTTTCATACATTGACTTTGACAGACCAGAAGCAGATCTCCACCAAAAAACAGTTGTTCTGTAAGTGGAAACATATCTGAAAGGATTTTTTTAAACCTGAACTATTAAACAACTAGTAAATTCTTCTGATTTAAATTTGTTGATTTTTCAAGTGTAACCTTTGAATGACTAAAATAATCACAGCAAAGGCTGGTCAAATAGATCCATTTCTATTAAGTATAAGAAACACTTTTTTGCTGATGTTTTAAAGATGACCAAACCACGGAAATGACAAAGTCTTCACACAAACACTTGAAATTACACTTCCTAGTAAGTCTTAAAGCAGATTTTACGTCAATTAGAGTCTTCAGTCTTATTTATTCAGCCTATTAGTTCAATAAAGCTGTCATTCCAATTGTAAGTAAATTTTTAAAACACTGCCTCAAGCTTTTCTGGCCTTTAAAATCAGAAGATATCATTTATAGTCCTTATTATTAGTCCCAGATTACAAACTAAGTTATCAGAAGTTGAAAATAACTATAACCTTCTCTTACAAAATGAGTTCTGAATACAAAGCTTTTGTACTGAAGCATGTGTTTTACACATTTGAAGGCAGTTTCAGGTATTGTTTTATGTGCTCTTTGATCTTTTTCCTTTCAGTAGCCACCCAATTTGTAACCAGTTTCTCTTAAAGTCATTCAGCTCTTTCAGCTGCCTATGGAAATAAACAGCAACAAATTTTAAAATCAAGGTGTACATCGTGTAGATCCTTATTAGAAAGAGTGACACCAACTCATAATCAGTTATGGTCTCAAACAGGCATATTTTAATGGCTATTAAATAAGAACATTTACTTACAGTGAAGAGTTAAAATTCACAAATGGAAAAAAGCTTCAAATCACCAGTACAGCATGATGTGTAGCAGTGTATTACCACAGCATCCAAAATGCTCTGAAGCTGCTAAACCGGATCAGGCACACGGCAGCCGACATGTGCATCATCCTGTTCACTCTAATGACTCACACTCACAGCATCAAGCAGGGTTCCCTATATGAACTACTGCCCAAAGAAACCACACTCATAAATGCGGAGGAATTACAGTATCACAAGGGAGGAATCACTGAAAGTACTTACTTTGATCCCACTTTTTTTCCCCACATATATATATACACACACACACACACACACACACACACACATTTGTTTGGGTTTTTACAGGTTTTAGAAACATTTCACAGTGTGAAACAATGAAGTTGTTTGTATACATTTACACATCAGAATATCACACCATACATATCTGCTCAAAATGTGGAGCACTTCATGCTTAAACTGCAACACTAAACATATGAAACAATTAAAATGTAATTTGGGCCAACAGAACATTATGAACATCACCAGCAATGAAGAGTAAACAGTCCATCCAACACAATAGCTATGCTTAGACAAACCATACTGGCTTGTCTAATCCAGATTCACACGATCTTGAATAGAGCCATAGGCAGCATAACTACTACTGCCATGAGGTGCACAGGATACCATGCTGGACTACTCTAACAGGCTTAAAACTCAGAATATGTTGTAAGAATGTCCAATAGCATTTTTTACACAGGCTGACTGTAAAGCAGCCTATGACTATCAGACGAAGCAAAAAACAACTCCTCCAGAAAAAATGTAGGCAACAAGAATACATTTAAAATTTTACATGCGCTTAAGAAAAAAAAGGTGAACAACCTGCAATTACTGACCTAGTTTGCATCTACTGCCTGCAATACCACAAGCTTGACAAATACACTCCTTTCCCTTCTGTAGGGTCAAAGCTTAAAGCACGTTGACTTTAAGAGTACTAAGGCAGCTCCCTAATTTTCATTGTTATTAAGAAATGAACTGCACAATCATCTTGTAAGGTAACTCCCCAAATATCCATGAGCTCTCAACCTGACTTCTGCTAACCAAAGAACAACTTGTTTTAGCCTGTCCAGAACCAATGTAGTAAAGTGAAAGGATCAACAACAAAAATGCTAGTGTGCTCTGAAGAGATATAAGAAATGAGTTCATCAGCATTTTAACCAATAGAGCCATTCCTACCCAAATGTGAAAGCAAGCAGCAGATAACACAAAACCAGGAACACTGCTTACTTGTTGCTACGATTGCCTAAAAATAAATGCTCTTTTAAGGCTGCTCCGAGTAGTTTTAAATCTGCTCTGTTCAGACCTCAAGAATCAAACAGTGAAAGAGTGATCCTCTTTCAAGAGGTTCTTCCCCGCTCAAGAAGCGATCACGTCTTCACCATTCATCAGTGTTTCCACTGATCTACACGTAGAGGAAGCTCCCCTAACAAATTGCAAATTTTTCCTCCCTTCAAGGATAAAATGTGTCTCGATTACAGATTCAAAGGTACATAAGATTGTCTTAAATCCTTTTTCTATGAGAGAGGGAATCTAGACTTAAATGGGTCATCGAGTATCAGTGTGATGAAAGTTCCTCCTGATACATCTCTAAAGTTCACCAGAGCATTTAAATTAACAGAGATCTAAACACAGTTTATGCTTTCCTCAACTGAAAATGCCAAATTCGCAAGCAAAGAACAACACTACAAAATATTTTAAAAACACAGTCAAGAAAATCTCTCTCCCATCCTTCGCCCTCACTACTGTTTCTACCAATGCTCATCCGACTGCAGGAGAGTGCTAATCCAGAAGAAAACCCAAGTCCCCAAACCAATCTACAACAAAATCGGGTAAGCAACAGTGCAAGAAAAGGGACAAGGAAGGTGAAAACAGCAGAGGAGCAGCAGCTTTAGCTTCAACTGACTTAAAACTGTCATGGAACAACACTGTGAGTATAAGCTGCCTTAAGAAGGGAAGACCCTTTTAGGGTGGGTTTTTTTGGTCCTCAAATTATATCTGCAAGTGATTGGGATGCCAAAATATCTCGATATGTTCAAGAATGTGCACATTCTAGGTGAATGTTCACAGTTTACCTAAAAACTTTTCCATCAGGTTTCTTGTCCCATTACAGTAAACTGAACATTGCTCTTTAACATTATTTGGATTTCTCAAAAAGACTCCAAACATTAAATAGATCCTGTACTTTTAATTACATCCAAGGATTTTAATAGTATGTCAGAGTAAACTTTAAAAATAGAAGAATGGTTAATAATAAATGCACGCATGCACATGTGCCTATACACAGGCAGCCATCTATTTTTTCTTTCTCTTCCCTTTGCAATCTTTAATGTTTTAATAAATATTACTTGTACTTTAGGTCCCAAATTCTAGCATTACCATTAAAGATTGTGAGATATATATGAGGTACGTTAAAGATGAGTACTGCATGTACGTGTGGCAATGTTATTTTTCCACAAAATGCTATTTCACACAAAGACAATTCTAAGCCTGAGCCAAGTTTCATAATAGTCTATTCTTCCGACTGAGTACAAGCAGTCTGTTTCAAAGCCGTAGAACTTAAGCTGTACCGCAAGGAGCTTTGACATTGCAGAATTTTGAATTACAAAGAAACATGGCATTTTGTGTTGTTTAAAAAAGTAGAGGGTGGGGAGAGACACATTTTAGCAACACTGCAACCCTGGTGAGAGTAGTGCAAAAGTAGTGACAATTACATGACTATACTGCTAACACTAAACTTTGGCTTGAAACTTGCTATTCCTACACTAGTTTCTCTGTGCAAGGTTTTGGTCATAATCACTTACAATATTGCAGAAGTTGAAGAAAGCGCTACTTCTAAGTACATAAGCGGTTGTACACACGGGCTCTAATTTTCTGCTTTGCTAGTCTCATAAGGCAAACCGTAAAGAATAACCAGTTGAAACAAACTAACTCAGCTAGTCACAATGCAAAACTTCTCTTCAAAGCTGTCTGAAGCTCTTGCATAGCAAGTTTACTTCAATGCATGCCTCACGGAATATAAGCAGCACAGACGAAAAATATTAAAAAAAAAAACCAAACCCTCAGCTAACGAACAAGAAACGTTCTCAGGAACACTAGAAGCTTTAACAGAGAAGCCCTCCTTAAAGGGCACAAAAAGCCAGAAGGGTCAAGAACAAAAAGTCACAATAAATACAACTCTGCTTCAAAGGGTGCTCTGAAAAAGCCACACCATGTGAAGTTAAATAAAGTGAGAAAGAGATGGTACTGAAGCAACAGAAGTCTCTGAAATGCAAGGAACCTGCCCCATAAAACATTTACAGTTCCTGTAAAACATGTAAAACCATTAACGCAGTATTCTCAATGCTAGCGAAGAGGTAAGTTCCATATGGGATGACCAAGACCATATATTTACCTTTTTATGTTTTTATCTGCTTGAAAACTACTCCAATACTACAATTCTTCCAATGCATCACCTACCTTCTCACAGTCAAATATCAATGTCACAATTACCAACGCATTATAACCATTTAAAATCTATTTAGCAGTCAATAATTATCACCAAAGAATGAGCATGTCATTCATACACTTTCAGCAAGGACTACATGTGTAGTGTGTTACCTGAAACCCCAAATCTTAACCCACATCAACAAAAGGGAGTTCTGTAAGAAACTACAATTAACGTAGATAGTCTACAAGTACAAGGGTTCCTTTGTGGACATCAATGTCACAATTACTTTGTGTAGAAGTGGTCCTTTAAGTTTTTCAAAAGCTTTCAAAAGTTCTCCAAATGACTGTTGTTCAGTCATTAAACAATTCTATACATCAAAGAAAAATAGTACTTACCATTTGACAGCTAAGTTTTGCACCTCACCATTTTTATCTTCCAGTAATTTCAAGATCATTTTCACCACCTTTCTTTCACTATCATCATCCAGCTTGATAGAATCTTTCTGTAGTTCTGTCATCAAGTCATTAGTAGCCATAAACCTGACAAAAGAAAGTCAGATAATTATTGCCAAAAGATTACAGGTTATTCACAGCGCTCAGGATTCAAGATTCTCAGTTTTCACCATTTGTAAGCAACTAAAACACATTTAACACTGGATTACTGTTACCTGCTTTGTGATGCAAGTAGCATTTATTTTAGTCATAGAATAACAAGGAAAAAAGTTGTATTTTAAAATTACAGTAACTTTTAGTTAGGTCATCAACTTTCCCTGGTAAGAACAGCCACATATTTTACTTCCACTGTATACACTGTATTCCAAATGATGTCCACAAAGCAAACTGACACTGCCCCAGATTTGAAGTAGTCCTTTCGTTAGCTATGCTGATGATGTAAAACCAGGTTTTCAAAATCTTGTTTCAAAGAAAAATTTAATTCCTGCTCTAAGTTTGTTTTAAAACAACTTTTAAGCAAAAAGAAAAATTCAGTGTTTTTCAAATATCCTCCCATAAAATTTGCAAAAGACAAACATTAATGGAGAGATAGAAGTGAAGCTACATTTTAGGTGTTCTTCCTTCTCTTGCCCTGTACAAACTAGCTTCTTTATAGTCCAGACAATGTCCAATCGCGGTTAATAAAGACCAAGAGAGATCAACAAATAAAATCATCAACTAATTGACTATTCAATAGTACTGTCATATCCACCAATAAAAGAACATACTGAGAAATTACTTTCAAAAAATACTGGGTTTATGCCTTTTGTTTCTTTTCCTTCTGAAGTCTGTTTTCCAATCTGTTGTTCTTTCGTATGCACCCTCTCTTCTCAGAAGAAGTGATACAGATGTATTACTCAACTACAAATCCCACAGGCTTCAGTACCCATCCCAAGTCCCATTCAAAGCCCCAGATAGAAATGGTTTTTAAATAACAGTTAAGGTTGACATTTGGACTTCAGGCACATCAGCCTTAAACAGACATCCCTGGAGCTCAGGTCACACTTGGAAGGTTATCTCTACAGCCTGACAGGCTAGATACTCTGCATAATCTTAGTATGCATCATAAGCGCCAAATGCCTACCCTCACATAACGAACCTCAACTTGTCCTGTCTTTATTTAATACAGTAATTCCAGCCTAATAGTCTCAAGGTGTTTCTAAGATAAGACCTCACTCATTTTTCTTTCAATCCTACAGCCCCACTGAAGCAAGCCCGTAATCTGACAGGAACCAGATGTGCACATAAACAGATGATGAATGCAAATGGCATCAGCTTTTAAGCACAGCAAGGAAAAAAGCTACCTGGTAAGTAAAGGAAATGGACAGATAGGATGGGAATAAGGATATACACAAAGTCACGTATATGCTAGAACATTAATAAAACGATGTCCATGTTACTGCTATATTTACCTCCTTTTCTTAAACCTTCTTAATAGCTTCCCATCACTTCCTTGGTCAATAGCTCCCATTTCCTAGCCTTATGAGTTCACGCGTGCTCATCACCTACTTGTGACAAGTTCCTAAACTAAGCAGAGCTTGCCTGTCCTCAGTGCATCAGCAGCTTCTGCACTCAACTACAACTAAGGAATCCTTCTGGCAGATTCCTCCACAACAACAAAAATGACAACCCAAACCCCACAATGGTGTGGGGAGGCCTGGTGACTTTGGTTTTGAAGTAGCTGATATTTAGAAACATGGCTTTGAGTAGTTTAGATGTGGCCTTTAGTCACAACTGCTTCCTCCTCAAGCACGTCAAACTTTACCTGGTGCAGAGCAGCAGCATGTCAGCAGGTCCTCAGACGCTGTACTCCGCTATTCTCCTCCTCCAGTGAGGACACTACATCTTCCACAGCCACACAGTAAACTACCACCTTATTACCGCCCATTTTAGAATGTAAGTCCTAGTTTCCAGATAATAAATGCCAAAATCATTTGCACTGGACAGTTGGCTTATCCAAAAACAGAGGATTAAATTTTACACTGAAGTGGTGACTTGAACTGTGGTCTATTCTCAACTCCCTGACATCAACTCCACTGTCCCCCTTCAAATATACGTGATCTAAGAATAAATGCATTTAAAATTATGAGTACTAAATACTATTTTATCCTTTACGCAAATACGAACACATGTAAAGTTTCACAAAATGTGCTATTGCATAACAACCAGTTTGTAAAGGTCTATCACCACTCATTTTTATGGTTTGTAAAGTCAGATTTTAATCTATGCTAAGGAAAAAAAAAATTTAATATTCGAGAACTGCAAAGTTGTTCTAGAATGGGTAATTTATAAAGTGTGCTCTCCTAAAGCAACTACAAAACAAGTTTTAACTACCCGCAGCTGGGAAAAAAAGTGCTTTTTACAACTGCATTTGACAAGTATGACCTCTCCCTTTTATGCAGAATGTTTTAAATTCTTCAAAATCAGTATTCAGTTGTAAATCCATTAGAATTTTTTTAAGTCATCCTCTCCATAAGCACAAAATGGAAAGCTCAAACACAGAAACAAATTAGCATGACAAAAGTAAACGTTACTGAAGACTTTTTACAGGAAAAATTTTTGAATCCATTTTGAGTACACTTTAAATAAATCAGGTAATGCAGGACTGTCTCTTTTTAGACTAATCAGTAATTTTTTCTATGTCCAAAATTTCTAGCCTAAATTCTCCAGGTAATTTCATGCTACTAAAATTTGAAAGAAATCAACATGAAAAAACCATAAATGTATCACATCTGTGTCCAGTGCTGCAACAGTTTGTCAAAAGCAAACAAGATTATTCAAAATCCAACTCTAAGGTTATTTGAATCCTCACCTCTGCTCTCCTTTAGATTTTAATATATTAACAAGAGACTTTTTTTTTAATGTCAACATGTTCTTTAACTATAAACTAAGCACTGTAATGCTACAGCAAAGCAACAAAACCCAAGAGTATTTTATGCCTTTTTCCTGCCTGTATTCATGTACCCTTTTTGACAAATAAAGGCTTCTAATATGAATTTCTGGTTGTACAGAATACAAAAAATTTTTAATGACAGTTAACCTACTGCTTTGCTATCACTACTGTATAAAAGTCCCATCTCTGCTCCTTTTTAATCACCTACTTACACTATTTCATTTTCTGATAAATGTTTGCATTTTCTCCACTATTAATTCGTTACAAAGCAAACAAATGATCCTATAAAAAGTGGTGCTCTTGTGACAGATCCCAAGCTCAAAGTTACACACACCAGTCCTGTCTCCATAAGACTTAACTGGACTTCTTTCTCTGGATGCACATACGTAGCTGAACAGGACATAGAGGCAGTACCAGGTTTTATGAGGATCACAAAACAGACAGATCTGTCTACAAGAAGCAGCATTCGGGAAGCCTGTGAGCTCAGGATGTTCAAGCCCTCTGCGCTGGGTGCCCTTCCTGCTCCTATTCACTGAATCACAGGATCCATAGTTTCTGAGGTTGGGAAGAGACCCATGGAGATCATCTCACTCAACATCTGCTGCTCAAAGAAGGGTCAGCGACAGCAGGTTGCTCAGGCCTCATCCACTCAGCTTTTGGGCATCTGCGAGGACAGAAATTCAAACACTGGCCTCCTCCCTCACCTACCCCCACGCAGGTCAGTAAATCTGACGACTCCTTAGCTCCTCCCAGCTGACTGGGATCTCTACCCACGACCCGTGGAGGCCGCAGCTTTTGGGGCACTAATGTGCCCTGTCCTTCACGGGATGCGGGAAGAGGCACTCCCCTCCCAGGAACTTTCTTCCCAGGGAAACAGCAAATTCGCGCCCAACCCCACGGGGGTGGCCCGGGGAGTGGG
>NW_010409599.1:0-417 GCF_000710305.1 Buceros rhinoceros silvestris
TGCTGCAGAGAGGGGCGAGGGCTTGGCTGGGTGTGAAGGGTCCTGGGGGGCTGCTAGCGAGTGGAGTCACCCCAGGGCAGTGGGCTTGGCCACAGCTGGCTGGTGCCGAGGTACGCAACTGACCCTGGGTACGCAACGTCCTGAGCTACACTGTGACCCCAAAGTATTGTCTGGCAGAGGGGGTGCTCCCGGAGAACCCCAAATACTGCAGGGAGGAGGCGATGCTCCCAGGGGGATGGTGGTGTCTGTCCTGGTCAGCATCCCCCCAGACCACCCTGGTGCTCCCTTTGCACCCGCTCTCTTTGTCCTGCACCTTTTGCCTGTTTTAAGCCTCCTCGCTGGGGTTGTGTCCCCGCTGGTGTCCCCAGCAGCCCCCCTTTTCCCTGCAGCCAGAGGATGCCGAGCCCCTTGTGCACG
>NW_010409599.1:576-5525 GCF_000710305.1 Buceros rhinoceros silvestris
CATCCCATCTCCTGCCCCCGGAGGGGCTTGGAAATTGGGAAACAGCCAAAATGAAACAAGTTTTCCCCTCCCCTCCCGGGTGACAATTTCAACTCTGCGGGAGCTTGGTGGAGACCAGCCGGCTCCTGCATCCACACCGGCCCCCGGCAGCCCCCTGCTTCCCGTCTTAACTAGCACAAGCACTTGCCACGTTATTATTATTACTTTTATTATTATAATATCTTTTTTGTTGTTGTCTTTTCTTGGCAAGGAGAAGGCTGGTGCTGTTTATTCGCAGGCGTTGCAGTCGGCTGCCTTGTTTCAGCGGTGTCGCGGCTTTCTCCAAGTAATAAGAGCATCTCTGGAAGAGAAAATTGAGCAACTCGGTAGCAGGCGGTGTCTTCCTCACTGAACGAGGCTGTTTATCCTCCTCATTTGGTTTCAGATGAATAAATTTGCCAGACAGCAATGATATTAGCCTCGTCTCAAAGACTTTATCAATTTGCAGTTGTCTCTCCGATGATAGTTTTTTATTGAACTATCTGAGATGGTTTCCAAAGAGAGGACTGCAATTTAAACTATTAAGTAATTTGAGAGAGCAATTAGTGTTAATCTGGAAACTCCCTGTGTTGCTCCCGAATAAATCAACCTCTCCATGAGAGCCGTGCTGAAAGCGCCTGGGCTGATTTATGCAAAGGGGGGGCTTTTGGTCAGGGAAACAGGGAGCAGGTCTCTTGCCTGGGAAATTTAACTATTTTGATGGTTCAGAGGGTGTCGAGGACCTGTGGGAGCCAGGCTTTGCTCCTGGGGTCTGCCAGCGTGCCGGGGTGCCCTCCAGGCAGCCCCAGCTCAAAGGCTTCTCTGCCGGCAGCTGTCGCAGCCCTGCGGTGCTCCCCAGCAAGGGTCTGGATTGACCCTGTGCTGGCTTTTGCTTCTGGCTTCATCTCTCCCAGGAACAACGGAGGAGGGATGTGGTGCAGGAAGGTGACAAGCAGAGGAGACCCCTGCAGAGCACTGCACTCTGCGTCACTGTGTGGTCCCATCAGGTGGAGGTGGTGAAGTGTCTTCCTCATCTGTCTTGTTCTCTCTTGGCTTCTGCTCAAAACCAACCACCAGAACTGTGTGTGGGCTCTCCAGACCTCGCCTGTACAAGCAGTGTCTGCGCTCTGCCCTGAATCCTGCCTGCACCATGGGCATCCTTGCTCAAGGCAGGGCTAGAGGTCATCGCTCACCACCGTGATCCAACCAAGTTTCAAATAACTCCAAGGCTGACAATCCCATGTGCTTGCCCAGCTTCATGGGGAACATTTATTTCCCCCTAATAATAAGTCAGGATTTCTCATGTTCCAGCTTGTGCCGTGGCATCTCATCCCACCTCTGGTGACACCCAGCTGTCATCTCCCCAGCTTCCACTTAGGTTTCCTCTCTCCCTCCTCTTCTTTGGGTAGAAGGAGCCCAGCTCCAGCAGCCTCCCTTTAAGCATTGTGTGCTCCTGCTCCAGTCCTTGATCATCAGTGGTCTCCACTGGGCTTTCTCCGGTGTCTCCATGTCTGTCTTGTTGTGGGCAGCCCACAACCAGGCACCGCCCAGACCTGCTAGTTCCAGACAGAACTGGGAATAATACAGCCCAGGGCAGCAGCTGGCTCTGGCCAAGCTGAACCATGGCTCTTCTTGTCCACCAGGATCCCCAGAGCCTTTTCTCCAAAGCTGCTTTCCAGCCATTTGGACCCAGCCTGTCCTGTTACTTTGGGTTATCCAGTTCCAGCGGCAGGACTCGGTGTTTGCCTTTGAATTCCCTGAAGGAAATTCCAGGAGGATTTGCTCCCTCGCCTTCTCAGGCAACCCGAGCAGCCTGTGGTTCCCTAGATCATCAGTGCTGGACAATGGGTGACATTTGCCCTTTTCCTGTCCTCAGGAAACTCCCCTGATCCCCACCATCCCTCAGTGTCAGAAACAGCCCTGGGTGACAGGAGGGCCAGAGGAGCCATCACAGACCTCCACGTCCTCACCGTGCCTTCCTCCTCAAGGTCATTGGAGGGAAGATATTTCTGTCTGCAGGGAGCATGACGGCACCTTGCGAACAGCAGCCTGGGGAGCCTCCACCTCTTCAGACAGTTGCTTCTGTTGGGAGCTGATGCTGTTTTCTGGTGACTGCTGGTTCCCCACGCCGATACCTTCGTAATCCACTAAGGGACCTCACATCTCCTTTTCTTTCTTCTTTTTTTCTTTTTCTAAAACAATTAGCTTGGCTCAAGCCCTCTGCAATACGTCAATTAATACAAGCTGCAGCAGTAAATTAAAGGGAAACAGGAACAACTATGCTGGGATTAGGTCACTGAAACTATAAACTTTGGAACAAATCAGATTTCCTTGGGAAGGGAAATGGACAGCAGTGATATGTCAAGCTGTGAGATGAGACAGGCTCAGAACAACTTTCCAGAGTCTCCTGACTTGGCCGCTGGATGCCAGAACTTCTTCCCTAGGGAAAGTTTTGGGTTGCCAGACCCTGTTGCTGCTGACAAACGCTTGGATGGCCAAATAAACAAACAAGAAGAGAGACAAAATGGAAAAGAGGGTGAGGGGGGAGAGATTGCAGGGCTGCTTTGGGCAGCGTAGTTGTGTCAAGACTTGCTGCCAGCCAGGTCAAGCTCCGTATCCCCTCCTCTGTGGTGGCTGATGCTCTTGGATGTTGCACATCTGCTACAGCAGATGTGTTCATTCCCAGCTCACCCAGTAACACCTCTGTCCTGCCCAGCAGTGGTAGGGAGCAATGCTGGGAAGGGTGCTGGTGCTCAGAGACCCCTGCAGAAGGGCCAGCAGAAGGCAAGGCACTCGCACCTCTGTGCCAACTCAGTCTGCAGCAAAAGGGGCTAAGAAACCCTCCCCAAAGCCAGCAGGACTGGTACAGCAGCAATTGCTGCTCTGAGGGAGTGAGAACATCCAGCAAGGCACAGGCAGTCCCGTCCCCTGCCCATCCCTGCTTGTACCCAGGACAGACGGACTGACAGCCAGAGGTCACCTGTCATCTCCCCTTCCCACTCGTGTTCCCAGTGATCTGAGGTTGGTGGAAGGCCAGGACTGGGGGTTTACACCCTCCTGGGCTGCTTTCACCAGGAGGGATGATGACAGCCGTGTGTTCTCATTAGCCACATAAACTCCTCATCCCTTCTGGCCTCTTAGTTCCTGGCTTCAGTGAGATGCTGCAAACTGGATTACACGCTGCATGCATGAACGAAACTTTTCCTACTCTCAGCTCTGCACCATTCCTCCCTCCTCTCTTCTCACAGCTTCTCTCTTCACCCTGTGCTTTGTTCCCCAGGCTCTGGTTGTGCAAAACCCACGAGGCCCCCATCACCTTCAGAGGAACGTCCCTCCCTCGTGCCCTGTGAGCACAACCCCCTGCTTGCAGCTGCTATCTGAGCACTGGGCTGACCCCAGCACTTAACCCCTGCCCACGCAGCTTCGTTAGCAGCAGTGTGACAGCCACCGCATCCCTTCACCTCCAGTAAAAGTCTTGCTAATGATGGAAACACCTGCTGGTGGAGCTGGAACAGCGTGGGAGCAGCAGGGACAGGGATGCAGTGCTCTGTCTGGAAAAAAACAACCCTATGTGGCCTTAATTCTTCAGCACGAATAATGTCTCTCAGCCACCCCAGCTTATACAGAGCATCAAAGCTGGAAGGCAACACTCAGGGCTCCTTGCACTGTCAGAGAGGAGAGGCATGTCTGGAGGTGGGGCTGTGGTGGGCTCCAACCCCTGCCGGGGCTCCCACCCCTCCCTGGAGAAGGACAGTAGCAGGCTACGGTCCCAGGGGACCCGGGTGTCTGCAGGGCTGCTCCCTGTGGGGGCTGGTGTGAAAGCTGCCCTGGCAAAAGCTCACTGTAGCAGATGTGTGGTGGAGTCATGTGCCGCCTCTCCCTGCGCTAAGGGAAGGCAAACCAGGCAAATCCTGCTTGTGCTGTGCGTTCCTCCTTTCTGAAGGAACACCTGGAGGGATGCCACGGAGACAATTCCTGTTGTCTTCATCGGTTGTTGGAGGGTGAAGCCTGGCGCCTCTGCCAGCCGCTGCCGGGGACAGTGTTTGTGTTCTCTCCATGTATTAACTCGTGCGGTGATGAAACACCGGGAGCAGATGTGTGGTGAGAGACAAACGTCCAGCCCTGTGAAATCGCAGAGGTGGTTTTGTACGCAGTGCTACGCCCATTTTATTGCTCTTTCACCACCCTTTCACAGGGAGGGAAGAAGCAAAGAGATTTCAGTGTCACTGGAGGCAGAAGCTGGTCTTGGCTCTTCTGGTGGCCCCATATGATCTGGCTCCTCGTTTCGATCATCTCTGAATTATTTTTTCCAAGCCCTCCCTCCCTCTGAACAACAGAGAGCAGATCCCAGAAAACATGTTACCACGCAATGTGATGCCAACCAAAGCCCCTCACGTTTATGTAGACTCCAAGACTGATGTCAGGAGGCCCCTCAACCAGCCGAAACGTGCATCTCAGCACTGGTGCAGCAGACAGGGTATGTCAGATTTAACGCAGCGGTAGAGCCTGCATTACTCCAGTGTCTCGCTCGTGTTTCTGGAGTTAATATCCCCAGTCCCTTTGTGGGAACCATCCCTCACTGTGGAGTGAGAACGAGCTGGAGGAGGCCAAGACAGCAAAGCAAAGCGTCTGCTCAAACCTCTGCTAGTAGTGCCCATGGTCACACCAAGGAAGCCTCAATCTTTGGCTCCCCTCAATCTTTCCTTCTCCATGTCCACCTGCATCTTGGGTTTCTGGGGCTGCTTGGGGTTTTCTGGGGTCCTCGAGCCTGTCATGGGGCGTGGAGATGACTGCAGCGAGATCGGGAGGTTCAGACACTGGCTAATCCTGTTAGGAATCCAGTGGTTATTGCAGGGCTTCCAGTGGGACCTGCTAAATGAACCATAATTCTGTAATGAGATTTCCTTTTCCCGGCCAGACTAAATGTTCTT
>NW_010409600.1:0-252 GCF_000710305.1 Buceros rhinoceros silvestris
TGCTGCCGCGGGTGCTGTGGAGGCAGGGAGGGGGTGACAGAGACATGCTGGACCTGGAGCATGAGGTAAGCTGGAGAACTTGACTCCGCGTTTCCACATCTCATTTGTGGCTCTGCCTAAGCCAAAGGACGCGTTAAAAATGCGTTTAGAAACACCTCCCGGGCTGGCCATCCCCTGGAGTTCTCCGTTTTCTTTCTCAGGACACGCCGGAGGTGCAGTGCGGCTGGCCTCAGCGTTCCGCAGGGGGGGTTG
>NW_010409600.1:558-775 GCF_000710305.1 Buceros rhinoceros silvestris
TCCTCTGACGTCTGTGGCGGACTCTTTTCCCGTCGGGAAGGAAAGGCGTGGGGTGACGCTGGTTTCGGGCATCCCCCCCCATCAGCTTCCCGGGGCATTTTCTCATGCAAAAGTGCCTGAGTGAGAAGGAAACCGCAGGGCCGTTGGAGGAGGTGGGAAGACTCTTGGCGAGGCTGGATCCTTGTCACCCCAGAGCCGCGGCTTCTCGTGGCTCAGT
>NW_010409600.1:996-1331 GCF_000710305.1 Buceros rhinoceros silvestris
GGCGGCAAATGCTTCTGCAGACGGAGATTCATGGGGCGATTTACTGCAAACGGGAAGAGCTTTTAATTCCTTCTCTGGGCTGCAGCTCCGATGCGTTCGAGCCACCCCAGGAGGCCGAGGGGACACTGTGCTGTGCTGGTCTCTGCAGCCAGGAGCTGGAATACGAAGCACTGAGGAGGATGAGGAGGGCAGTGTCCGGATCGAGGTGGCGGCACCCCCGAGGCGAGGCTGGGGCTAAGGGAAGTTTCTGCACCAGAGAAAACGCCGCTGTGGTGCCACCAAAACCCTTCGCAAACGTTGGGGGGTGGGTTATATCTCTAGGAGCAAAACTCTGG